>NW_027526225.1:114248249-114265274 GCF_048455015.1 Haemaphysalis longicornis
TCAGTACTTGGCGAACCGGCAAAAGCAATCTTTAACCTCGCCGACGGCACGTATTTTCAACCACAAAAGCGCCACATTAATACAAAGACACATTTGTGTGCTTCAAAGGACGAGAATCGAGAGTCCCATTCTCCATCCCTTGTAACATCTACGTCAGTTAAGTGCTACATGTATGGATGGCTTTCAAGATGACCGAATTTGTGCACTGCCGGTCCGGTCACATGCAATATGGAGCATGCGGAGAGCAGTCAAAACCTCTGAGCGTAAAGCAAGATTTTGTCGCGCTCGTTTTTTTGAGAACACGACCTAACGTGAATGGCAATGTCTGGTAGGCTTCTGAAACTGTATGGGGAACAACCCAGTTGCGCTAAGGAGAGGCATATTACGTCATCCTAGTCCAACGCGGCTCGATGCGCCACACTACAGCAGACACCGCGAAGATTGAGCGACGCTTTCTACTTTACCGGAGCCGGCGAGGCCGCTCCCTCGCTGGTCTCAGTGGCAGATTCTTTTTTGCGGATGACTTCGTAGATAACCCGCTCGGTCATTGAGACAACGTCGTCGCCCATGGGCTGCTGGTACTGCCTGGCGAGTTCGCGCATCTGCTGAGTCATCTGCGTCGTCAGTGGTGCGGGCGGCGGCTGCTGGTAACGCGGCGCCCGCACCTCCTCCTGTGACCTCTGGCTCGGGTGCCGCTGCAAGTCGTAGCCCGAAACCGTCGCGGGTGGTCCGATGCTCTCACCCAAGTTAACGACCACACTGGTAGGTGGCAGGATGATAGGCCTCTGCGACGGCTGCCTCGAAACAGCCACAGTCGACGCCGGCCTCCCCCGCTCCAGCTGATCCAGACGCTCCAGCTGATCCAGCCGCTCCAAGCGATCCAGGCGATCCAAGCGATCCAACCGTGACAAGCGCTCCATCCGATCGTAGGGTGGAGCGCCTTCCAGGCGCTGAGAAGGGCGATCCAAGCGCTCCACCCGATCGTAGGGCAGAGCGGTTTCCATGCGCTGAGAAGGAGGGCCAACGGATTCCTCGAAGTAAAGCGATTGCTTGCTCTGGCGCTCTCGACGGGACAGGGGCCGCTCTTCGTAGTAGTCATCGTAGGCCGGGCGGGAGCTCACGTGAACTGGTGGTACGTCCACGTAGTAGGATTGCGTCCGCTGTGCTCCGCCTTCACTACCACCGGGCTCACGCGAGATGATGGTTCCGGAAGGCGTCCTGTGAAACACCTGAACCTCGACGTAGTTGCGGTTCTCATCCGCGTCCTTGTAATCATCGTTGTAAAAGCGTTCCGCGAAAACTGGACCCTGTGAGGCCATTGCCTTGACCATGCTCTCCGATGGAGCAGGCGCCTTGTATGGACCCATCTTGGATTTCTTTGGGGCTTCGACAGAGCCCTCAGATTTCTCAGCCTTTGACTTCGAGGATTGGACTGAATCCTTCTCGAACGCTGGTGACGCTGCACCTGAACTCTTCGCGGAACTCTTGACGGAGCCTTTGGTGGACGCCCTATCGGACCCTTTGCTCTTCGGGCTTTTCACCTTGGGACTTTCCACCTTAGGACTCTTCTCCGGGGGACTCTTGTCCTTGGGAGTCTTGTCTTTGGGAGTCTTGGAACTCTTGTCCTTGTCGTTTTGGTTCTTTTTGTCCTTCTTGCCCTTTTCTTTCTTTTCTCCATCCTCCTCTTCCTCGGGCATGGCTATGGCCTTGACTTGCCGAGCCCCGGTTCAAAAGTCACTACCCTGCAAAGCCCGAGGCAAGCACAAAAGCAAGCCAAGCAATGTGGTTAACAAAGTAGGCCTAGCAACTGAAAAGAACGAAAGAAAAGACTTCCGCGAGTGAGCGCAGGCATAGGGACATTGGTCACAAGGGTCACGTTACCAAATTCCCACTCTAGGAATAAGGACCCTTTATTGTGCCGGCCGCCGGCAATGTAGGCTACGCGGAATGTTACCTGCACTGCGCCACCATTGGCTCATCGCAATTACGTGACCATCCTGCGGGCATTCTTTGCCGGTAGTCGGAATTTTACTATCTTCTACAGATGCATTTTTCTTTTTGTGCATGTTTTATTTCAGGGCGACCAGCCCCGACCAAACACGAAACGAAAACTGGATCCGAACCCGTATTTTTGCCGGAACTGAACCTGAACCCGAACCGTTATTGTTTGAGATCGCTGAACCTGAACGGGAATTGAACCTTTAAACAAAGAAATAACGGGCACCGGTTCACGAATAAACAATTCGACCATCCGCTCTTGGTAGTGCGCGGTCAATGCCAATCGCGGCATCTGCTTTGTCCTTCCCTCGTTGCGACTGCGCAGGAGCCATCAGGCTGCAAGAGTGCTCCGCTGCTCAATGGCGAGGTCCCACACCTGAAGTGCGCATAGTAGTTGCAATCAATCATTTTCATAAAAGTTCGCTCACCAGGACAGTCTAAATATTAGGCAAGTGTGATCCGCAGGAGCTGCTAAGCCGTTGATGGCTGCTGACCAGAAGTATGCGAGTTCGATGGCCGCCTATCCCCCCCCCCCCCCCTCCAACGGCGTTTTTGTAGCGTGAGCTACACTGGCCGAAGTTGAGTAGCTTCGCGTGGTTGCTAGAGAGCCGTGCTGCGCATACCCGAGCAGCAGTGACGTCTCATGGCGCACAGCTGGCGCGCCGGAGCCACCGCCGCCACGATTGGATTGGATTAGATTGAATTGGATTGAATTGTATTGTATTGGATTGGATTGGATTAAATTGGATTGGATTGGATTGGATTGAAAATCGTTTTAGCAGCAGTAAGCATGATAATCAGCTAATCCTATAGACAACAAGGCAAGAAGGAAAGAAAAGGTTAAGAGAGGCCCTGACGTCACGGTTGTGAAGCCACACCCACTATGTCCATGAGCCCATTGAGCCCTCACTTTTTCCCACTTTCCTCTGCTGTTTCCGGTTTGATTTGACCAACATGGCGGCACCCTGCCCTCCTGCTTCTAAGCGAAAACAGCTTAGTCGCTAATTTCTCGGTGCGATGTCATGTTCTAAGCTGTTGATTTGTTGATTTCGCCTTCTGTTTGCCAGTTCTAACCCTCACACAAAGTTTCAATCTAAAAACGGTCTTCGTTTTTGAGATAGAATAACGGTTTTTCAGCTCTTAAGCCTGGAGAAGCAGCATTCGTCGTCGTCATAGCAACAGTCTCGCGGGATCTTGAGTGGCTACTGCAGTGTCTGTTCGTAGATGGCGCTAGGCTTCCAGCACCCTACACGCGGCGTGCGTCGCGTACAAGTTGCAAACTACATGCGCTTGGACTACGTGCGCTTTTCACGTTTGCGTTTGTGAACTCTGTACACTCGTGAAACTACAACTGTCTAATCTCACTTCACGTGAATAAGCGGCTGGAGTGATTTGCAAGATGTCTCACTGTTGCATGCCGGGTTGCTGGTCGCACTCGTGGTTGCGCCCATTGGGCATCACTTTTCACACGTAAGTAAATTCTTCCAGGCGCTATTTGTCCATCAAAACAAAAGCACTACGTGTTAGCCTCCTTTGCCTTGTGTTCGTTGAGAATAGATTCCCAACTGAAGCAAATGTCCGCAGAAAGGGGGCCGACGCTGCCGAATCTGCCAACGTGCACCTTTTCCCCGGCAGACCGATAAGGATGGAGCGCGAATCCACGAGATATCGCCACAAGACAACGGCAACTATGCTTACCGACCACGCCAATTATTAACCATCGGATGTTGCCTTCGAAGGAACATTAAACCGCATAGGAAATGGCAGTAGAAGAAACACTGCGAAATCAGCTGTATTCCACAGATTGCAGAGGGCGACGACGCCTCAGCGCATGCCGCGCTGTGTTGCCAACGTAGCGAGGAAGCCTCAGTCAAAGCGCCGTAAAAAATTGTCCGTGGCATTTTGCCAGGTTTAGCTGCCACAGCCGTAAAAAACTAGGCAACACTGTCTATGGGCTCAAGAAAAATGGCGTCACTTTCTTCACACTTTTCGAAATGGATTGGGATGCTAGGTGCCTCTCCTGAGTATTCTGTCCTCCATGCAACAAGGAAACCTAAGAATAACCAGCTGAACCTCATACCACACGTTACGTATATCATTGCACAGCCGGGCTGTGCCGCTGCTAATTCTTCTGATGTACACGGAAAACTAAAACGTCTGTGTCGAGATGTCGAGTCCTCGCAACGGCGTGATTCATAGCACAGGACTGTCTAAGGGGCATCAAACGCGTTAACAGTTTCTGCGAAGTGCGTTCCCACGGGAAAACAGAAGAGAATTCCCTTCTCGCTATGTTACATTAGCTCTAAATTATTGCGCCCAAAGTTCTTGAAATACCAAGAGGTAGATTTTTCTGGACGTTTTCCTTCCTTTGTCCGAACTTTTAGAATCAAACATGTCATCACTGTGAAGACCGTGAGCGCCGCGGTGCCTCAATTTTGAGTTTTTCATGACGTGTAGAGAGGACAAGGTTGCGCTTTTTAACTGCAGAGCACTTTAGGCGCTCGCCTGGTCGTCGTAGCTCGCTCGCTGGACCGATGCAGAGCAACAGGGCGTCCCGTGGTAACGCTGTCGTCGCGGCGTAATCCAGTGGCTTCAGAAGCCAAGCGGTTTATATAGTCATAAGCGGTCGCAACTCGTGAACCGCTGGCGCTTGTCCAACATGTCCCTGTTGTTTAGCGCAAATAAACCTATAGGTACATTTGAGGCAAAATATCCGTTACTAATCGGCAGCGCCCGCGTTCATTTAGTTAGGAACGCTCATGGGGTATGATGGTTTTTACTATAGTAAGCGAAAAAAGCAACACCGTAAGTAGAAAATGGCGTGTTCGAAATGCCGCAGAAAGACTCCAACCGTGCAAGAAAAGAATGGCGCGTACGAAATGACGCAAAACAGCTCCAGCATACGAAATTAAAGCAAGCACAAAAACACAGAACTCCCGCTGCCGCAGTTTCACGCAGGGGGCGCGCGAGCACTGCGAAGGCGGGAAGTTTGAAGTCATTGGGGTGGTAACAGTGAGCGGATAACGGCCGTACAGCCCGTTATGGCGAATCACTGCTCTGCACTACCGACAGCTTCCACATTGAGTGGAACGGCTGTAATCTTTAATTGATCCAAACAATGGTATTAGATATAGCAAAGGAAGCTGTTAGCGTAATAGGCACTTTATGCTTTACAGTGCAGGCACTGTGCATTTTGTCTTGGAAGAAAAAAATACAGCACTTAAGGACGCATGAAGAAGGGCAGGCCGGTCCCGCTGTGTCTCATTTGCCCAGCGCTCGTCCTTTCTGTTTGTTCTGCGGTTTTACCTCTTTCAGCGCTGCTCTTTTTCGTAGATGCGCTTTTACTGGCTGCTATACTCGCGGCTATACTGCTACTGCATGTTCCGGAGGGGGAGTACTCACGTAGACCAATTAAAGAGCTACTCCCCAAAAAAGTTGCATCTCGTGTTTCACGCCTCATACTACAGTTTCAGCTTGTAATCGCATAGTCTCATCTGCGCAGCGTAAAGCGTGAACAGCATGGAGCGTTTTCTGCTCGCCAAAACGCGCCCAGCACGCCACAGCCCGCTGCCGCGGAGCCAGCCACACGCACGCTGCGCGGCAGGCGGCGGAAACATGCTGGCTGCTTCGACCACGAAGTGGTGTTGGGAGCTCGAGCGTTTTCTAAAATGCCGCTCAAGGCGTGCACCAAGTTGCTTGTGCGGTAAAGAAGCCTATAATGTGGGCGAAAACGGTACTATAAAACATTATCCGCACCCATGCAATATGTGCCGGGGTGGTAAGCCTAAACATCTCTGGCGGAGCAAGCCGGCTGTCCCGAGCGCTTCGAAACTGCCGCCATTAGGCGCACGCCTCCGCATTAGCGCAAGTCGTCAGGCTCCTCCCACTACCGCGAGCGACGCGCGTCATTTTCTGAGCGAGATAGAAGCTGCCGGGCCCGCGGAATCGTCGACGCGGGCGTCAAAAGATCGCATGCGCAACACCAACGCTCTCGAATCGCGTGCAATAACGCGCCATGCGGTTCACTCTTAACGGAAGAAACGAAGGCGTTTTCATAGTGGTCCACAGATCCGTGATAATTATCTGAAAATTTATTCTGCTGATAATAGAATTGATGCAGTGACAGCGTTAACTATGGCTTAGGCCAGGTTCAGACTGTTGTAGCAACTGTCGTAATATCTTTAAATAATGACGTCATTTGACGTCTCAGCCAACCTAATTGCATGAAACGCTGTTTTTTACGTCCATAGCTCACGAAATGGCTGTTACTTCGGCAGTATGAACATAACCTTACTTCTATACTTGGGTACAACTTAAGAACGGCAACAATGATGATGATGATGATTGCTATTGGTTTCCACTTTGTAGCAGAGTGATAACGTGTCATCTTACCAAAAAGGACTAATATAGCTGTGCTTTATACCCTTGCTTTAATACTAGCGCTGCTTAGGGCAGGCACGAACAACTTATCAGGCACAAAATATTTTTTTCCTGATACAGGTGGTAACTGTCCTAGCCAGTATTCCCCGCTGCTTTTCGTCCACCAGCATTCTAATCTTTTCGTCGCCTCGACATTCTTGAGGTTAACTTCGTCTGTGCCACCCTTAAATCCTAGGGTTTCTGGAAGCCGAATATTTCCGTCATGTAGATTTGGAAGGATACCCTCGTATTTCTAACACTATGTGCCGCATAGCTTGTTTCCTTTCCGCAGACCACGCATACTTCGTCATTTTGTGAATACTTCCCCACAAAGGTCCTAGTTCGCAAGCACCCTGCTCTAGCCTCAAAAAGAAAAGCAATTCCTTCGGAAATATCGTAGAAATTTTCCGTTCTGATGTCTAATTTCTCAGCCCTGTGCATCTTTAATGACATTTCAGCTTCCATTTTTTTTCTCCCGATTTATTCGTTTCTATCTGCCTTGCGTCTTTTTCGGTTATCTTGGCTGTTTTGGATTTGCCACTGTTCTTTCTGTATTTCATCGTTAGTCTTCTAGTCTTCCTTAACCACGGCGAGTCCATGCTTTTCAAGTATAAGTATAACCAGAGTCCTTCAATGCTTTAGCATTGAAGGACTCTGGTATAACGGTAGTTGGCGCTGTGCCTCATCACCGCAGCCGGATGTCACTCCGTCCGGAGGAAGTAGTGCATTACTGGGAATCTTTTACACATGATGATGATGATGATGAAGTGGTTGTTGGGAAGGGGGGGAGGGGGGACAGAGGCCGGTAACTGTCTGGCGTTACGCCGACACCTCAGAGCCATTTTCATGATTTTTTAGACTTAATATGCTTATAAACTACTGCAGCGACGACGGAAAAACTACGCGGAAAAATACAGACAATATCACGCATTCATAGCAATCTTTCAAACCGCGCGTGCCAGTTGACATCCGGGTACGTTGCTTAGGCGGAGTGATACCGTACAGTAGCTATTGCCGTTTTGAACTTGTTCCTCAGTATAACAAATTTTGGCTTGCACCTTCCAGAAGGTGAATGCGAACAAATTATCCTGGGTGACAAGAAAGCAGAACTCATAGGCAGCATTAACGAAGCTGTAGTAGGGTTTGTTTGTTTTTTATGGTAGAATTCATGCTAGGATTCATGGAAAAGCATACCGCTGGTATTTAAACATATCACCTACAAGCCACCTGCTAATGTACTGAGGTGACGGGCCGGTATACGTAGGCCTATCCCTAGTGGTTTAGCGGTAAGCGTCATGGGCGATTCTATTGGATTGCGATTTTAGTGAAAAAATAGGAAACAGTAGAAATATTTCGTACTCACGTTTCTTAGGGGTGGCTATACGCATTCCCAAAAACATAACGGCTCAACGGCAAACTAACTTGTATATTATTTAAAATATGGCCTGATTTCATACAGTTGAATTTAAAACTTCCCTAATTTAATGAAGAAAAGCAGTATTTCGAATAACTAGAATTTTAATTTATGTAATGGTCGCATTACACGGCGAATTTCGTTCAGCGCTTCGCGTATAATTGATTGATTGATTGATTGATTGATTGTAGGGTTTAACGCGCCGACGCGACGCAGGCGATGAGGCGCGCCGTAGTGGAGGGCTCCGGATTAATTTTGACCACCTGGGGATCTTTAACGTGCGCCGAAATCTCGTACACACGGGCGTTTTTGCTTTTCGCCTCCATCAGAAAAGCGGCCGCCGCGGCCGGGAAACGAACCCGCGACCTCGTGCTCAGCAGCGCAACGCCTTAGCCACTGAGGCGTATAATTCCACTCACCGAACCAGTTCAGTGCGTGATTTAGTCAAATCGGAACTGAAACGGGGCTAAATGATTTCATCCGAACCTGAACCGTAACCGAACCGCCATGCTTTACGGTTCGACAAGCTGCTTTTGTCGCATATGTATTTCAAGAAAACAACTAACCTAACCAGTATTATCCTATCCTAACATAGAACAACAGGTCATAGCCTAACCTAATCAACCCTAAACCAAAGCAACCCGTAAAGGCAGGTCCTACCCCACCCCAACACACAGGCAAGCCTCAAATAAGCAATAGGCTGCGTCTAATCACATAGCAGCCGTGAGAATTACCTTCGGGAAATTCTCACGGCAGTTTGAATAAAAGCTGGCTGGCCTAAAATTTGTTGAATAATATTACGTCTCAACGTAACCTAACATAACATGACGTCACCGAGCCTAACGGAACCAACCCAACGCGTCATAACCTACGAAATCCAGCCAAACCACATCAAACCTAGTCTAACCAACTCCAACGACACAAACACAACCTATAATAAACGTAATTCAACCCATTCTACAAGTCCTGTGCGTCGATCTCTTGAAATAGTAAAACGCAAAGTAAAAAAAGCATTAAATCACGATGACCGAACAATTTCGAAAGCTAAAAAAAAACATCGCAATGTTGTACTCGAACCTGAGCATTCTCGTTTAAAACCAAGTGCTATACCACAGCGCTACAGGGTTTTTATTAGGGAGTGGCTAGTCTGCCGGCCGCCGGGAGAAATTCGTTTTGGAAATTCTCCCGGCAGTCGAATCTCATTGGCTGATGAAGTCACGTGACAAACGCGTGACGTCGCGCGTAATATTGGCGTACTCCACACGGGCAACAAGTTCTCATTGGCATGGTCGGCGGGACACATGGCTCATCAAATTGGGGCGAAGATTGTTTAAGGCAGTGTTAGTGGTTTTAGCCATGGATGAAATTAGCTTTGAGTCGCTCCCTGAATCGGGAGCTACGCGATCGTCACCACTGCGAGAGACGAGCAATGCTGCCACGGAAATTTCTGCTAGCCGACCCCTCGCTGTCGGTGAGAAGTTCGCAACGTTCGCGCAGTTGGATGAAAGAGTTTCCAGGTACAGCGTAGAAAACTGTGTGTAGCTTTGGAAACGCGAAGCTCGGACCATCGAGGCAGCAAGAAAACGAGTAGTTAGGTTAGGTTAGGTTAGGTTAGGTTAGGTTAGGTTAGGTCAGGTCAGGTCAGGTCAGGTCAGGTCAGGTCAGGTCAGGTTAGGTAAGTTTTCTTGCGTTTTTCGAAAACGTATTTCTCCCGGCTGCCGGCAGAATACGAAAAGTTTAATTTACCCGGCACTTTTGACGTCACTTCATCAGCCAATGAGATTCGACTGCCGGGAGAATTTCGAAAACGCATTTCTCCCGGCTGCCGGCAGAATAGTCACGCCCTTTTTATTCCCGGCTTGGTACAGTGAACAAAAAACAAAGGCTGCGTCTAATCTCATGGCAGAATTTGCGAATAATATTACGTCCCAACGTAACCTAACGTAACAACCTGACCGAACCTTACGTAACCTAACCGAACGCGTCATAACCTGCCCAAACCCCGCCAAACTGCAACAAACCTAATCTAACCCAGCCCAACGACACAGAACACAACCTGTGTTAAATAGAATTCAACTAATTCTAGAATTCTTGTGCTTCGATCTCTTCATATAGTAAAAACCAGAGTAACAAAAGCACTAACAAAATCCCAATGACCAAAAAATCCGAAAGCTAAAAAAAAAAAAAAAATCATCGCAACGTCGGACTCGAACCTGAGCCTTCCAGTTTAAAACCGAGCACTATACCACAGCGTTACAGGAGCAGCAGCAGACACCGCTTTTTAAAGGGGTATTTATCAGATTGAATCTCCGCGCAGCGTGTTTAGCCAATAAGAAGCGACTGCCGTAAGAAATTTCTGACGGTAATTCGCCTGGTTGCCGGGATAATAGACACTACCAAAAACAAAACAATGACGCATGCCTCAACACTATACATAATGGTAAAAAAACCCTTCAAACAATGACACATGCCTCAACACAACATAATGATAAAGCCCCTCCCGCTCCTACAGTTGCGCGTGTTAAAAGCGTTTCAGGTTAACTAGTTCATTCAATATGTTAGCCCAGTCAGGTTGCACGTCTTATATTTTCGTTACATCTCTGATATAAGCAATGCTTTCAATAAACTATTCCCTTGCCGGTCGTGCATCCGGGTCTGCATGTCGCAGGGCCACACGAGGTTTCCAGAGACTGTGCAGGCTCAGGGCCATAAACATGTCAAGTGGCATGCCTCCATCATTACGCGTTGTAAGGAAACGTATTCCGCACGGAGATACCGGCACTTCTTTCTTTAGTATCCGCTGGAGAATGTCCCAGTGGAACACTGCAAACACGGCTTTTTTAGGGAGTATTTATACCATATAATCTCTGAATAGCGTTCTTACCCTATGAGACGAGACTGCCGTGAGAAATTTTTGACGGTAATTCTCGCGGTTGCCGTGACAATAGACACTACCTGAGCAATATATAAAGACGGAATGCCGAAAAAAATTCCCCCGCATTTCCCCGAGGGGGAGAATGTGAAAGTGCGAATGCACGGTTGTCGGCCCGCTTGCGGCGCTTGCGCTCGGCCCCCGCAGCCCACCGCCTCGCCGCCTTCTCTTCCATCTCTTCCATCGGGTTTGTAGTATCACGTGTACACCACGCAGTTATCAAGCCGCTATAACGCCGCTGAGTCGCCAACGCACGCCGCTGACGACGTAGTTTGAATGCGTTAAAGATATAAGGCGCGTCACTAACACTGATATCAGCGTCGCGTCTGTGGCTTGGTCGGTAGAGCGTCGCGCTGCGGCCGCAAAGTCCTCGGATCGAAACCTGGCGCCGGATGCTGTTTTTTAAATATAGAGGAGCACTGCGGACGCCGCCGCCGCCGCCGCCGCCGCCGGCGGTGGATGGTTTGGGGTCGCTTATAAAGTGCATTCGCTCTTAAAAAACGAAATATGGAATAAGGTGGGATCGAACGAGCCGCTTCGCTTACCGAAACATGACGCGCGACCACTATGCCACGCTTACTTCTTTTATTGCCTGTCTAAACAACGTACAGCAAATGCGTGCTGGTAGATGTCATTAGACACCACTGCCCTGCTTTGAGCAAGCAGTTAACCACCGTTGACTCCGCACCCTGCAGAGGCAGACGTACCGGTCACAATGAAACAATCCTGAACAACCAGTCAAAAGGCACTGCCGGCAGATTATCCCTACCGTCTAAAGTGCCGGCTGGAGGCAATATATCCACTTCCTTAGGCATTCTGTCTTTACGGTGTACATTCGCTATGCTTAATCTCCGGAACGCGCTTCGGTAGAGGGGTGTAAGGGGGGAGGCGGCGAGAAGTTTCTGTCTAGACAACTCAAATCCCTGCTCTGCTCTGGTTTACTGACACCGTTGTGCCCTGTGGCCCAGCTTTAGAACCAGATCCACAGCGAAGCAGCGCGCGAGGTGGGACCCGCTCGGAGGGCAAGGCTCGAGACAGCCGGGGAGGCGTCCATTCCGTCTGCCCCACGGCTGTACTCACTCGTTTGAGGCGAAGATGGAGGTGCCCCCGGTCCCGAGGCTGCGAGGGGATGCGAACCGCGGGCCGCTGATCCGTCAGGCCGCTGTCGGCCGCCGAGCGACCCCGCACGAGCTGCCCACCGCACGAGCTGCCCACGCTCTGGGCGCCCCGTGGCCTCAGTCCTCTTTGTCTTCTGCGAATCGCTCTTTCGCTGAATGTCCGCTTCGGACCATAAATCATTGCGCCGTCGCCTTGTGTGCCCTTTACGAGTCCCGGCTTTTTTGGGGGGGCTGAAATCCTGCTTTAGCCGTTCCCGACGCCCGTCATCGCCATCTTTAAAGTTATTCTTATCATCGTCGACTTGCTCATCATCATCATCATCATCCTCCTCGTCGTTGCATCTGTGCTCGAATTCTCATGGGGCTAATTTCACGGCCCATTTGTTGTGGTGGTTGCCCAGCAATACAAACCCTCAACTGGCTACGTGCCTGCCGTGCGCACCCACGTTTCTTTATCATTCGTGCCTGCCCAAATTCATCCTTTTTTTTTCTTTTACCGCGCCAACTGTTAATAAAGAGCATCCTAAAATCGTATCCCGAGAATCATCAAGGGAATGCAAAGTAATCGGAAGAGTAATCATCGGCCATTTTTATCTGATTTTCTCAGGCGTGCTACTGAGCTTCTCTTTTTTTTCTTCACTATTATGGCTTGATTGTGCCTATATATTTCATTTTGTAGCGAAAGCTACAGTACACTACCTCCGGCGGTATTCCCGGGGAGACCAGTTTTGACCTTGAAAGCTAAAGGTCAAACCACACCCCCTTCCGCAAGCGCCCGGAATGGAGCAGCGCCCGCTGGCGGGGAGAGATAGCCGAGGAGGGAACGGGGAAGGGCGCCGGACCCGTGCCGCCACATTGCGGAGGAAGGCGGCGACGCCGCCGCCGCAGCGATGAGTGCGCGCGACGAAGGAAGGCGACGTGCGCGCAGGGCCATGTGCGAGGGAGTAGGACGAACTTCGAGCTGTGGTCACTCGCACAGCGGTGACGTTTAAACAACGCCGTGAGGCGAAAAAGAGGAGCTACTGTTGTATACAGCTTCGCTACCTTCAAGTCTTAGGCGTTAGGGTGAGCCTCCTTCATTTTTTTCTATGGATAAAGCTAAATCCTCTTGGCCAGTCTCCGAGAGATGGTATGCGTCATTTCGTGCAGGCCGCCATCGTCATCATCAGTACTATTAGTGGTGGGGATGATGGTATTATCAGTACTGTAGTGGTACATTTATAAGCCGAGGACGAAGGGTCGACCAGGAGAGAGTATTATAGGGGAAAGGATGTAACAGTAAGTCTGGTTAATAGGACTGATGAATCCGAACTCGCCAGCACTCGCCTCCGGACATGGTGGTGGTGGTGGAGGTCCATAAAATGGCGCATACCCACTCAGGAGATTGGCAAAAATTTTTAATAAGAAGAACCGGATAAGGCAAAACCATACAGTCGATGAAAGAATTTATAGAAAAAGAAAGAGGAACGAGAAAGCCTGATCGGAATCGTTTGAGTACGGAAAACGAGCCGTCTCTGAAATTAAGGAATGGATGGCGTGACACACATCCCCATGGCAGTGGCCTAGCTTCATGCCTCCTAAAAACAAAATCACTGGCAAAGTTAACGGCAGTACAAGACGGCGCAGGCGAGCCTCCAGCAGCCTTCTTCGATGATGAGAGAATCGGCGGCCAAAAAGGAAGAAATGTTCATCTGATTCAATTTCATGGCAGATGTGGCACAAGGGTGAGGTAGTTAGACCTGCCCGATGTAGGTACTGATTAAGTGGGGGAGCACCACAACGAAACGAGGTCAGCGAAACTTCGCACAAGCCAGTTTCGCAGAGGCTTCTTTTCCAATGAAACCTGAGATGTTCGAGTTCCGGAGAAGTGGGAAGCCCGTGATCAGACACGTCCTGGGCCAACAAATATTGGCGATTACGGGCTAGCAACACGCAAGCAAACGGGGGATGCACTTTCAGAAACTGGCGACCGAGCACGCGCTCCGGCCTGCATATTTGTAACGAAGACAGGAACGCCCTTGCAACCTGACCTGTATTGTTTAAAAAGGACAGCAGTGCTTCTCGTACAGTGATGCAGTCATTTTAAGACCATTGCAAACACAACACGTTGCTTGATGTTGAGCTTTTTAAATGACGGTAATGAATATTAGTCGTTCAATTATTTTTTCGCATTGGCTCGTGAATTTTTTTGCTTCAGGTTAGTACCAACTCACATTTTAATGGTGGTGCTTTCTTAGAAACTGTTCCAATAAATTGTTTTTTTTTATTACGAATACCTTCCAGAGTACTTGTTTACACAGTTCTCTGAAAAACTGGGCTGTACTGTACGCGATTTGTTTTTTGTCCTTCATTCGGGGCCAGTTTGTAGGTCCTTTTTTTATAAACCAACGTTTGCAGTGAACCTTTTTTCGTTGCTTTAGCGAGGGTGTCCTACGACAGCGGCGTTCGTCAACAAAATCCTCATCTTCCTCAAGCCACACATGCCCACTCAGCTAGATTTCCCAATAATGATGACAACTGACATTGGAAGTTGAAGACGACGCCCACCCATGGCACCCCGCAACTGATTAACTTCTTAATTGCCGCAGCTTCTCCCCAATGCCACGCACGCGTCTTGAGACAACTTTTAAGCGGTTACACCTTCCGCTATCAACTTTCACTGTTCTGTCACCAGGCGTCTCCGCCCAAGAAGTTTGCCATAGGGTTGTTGTGTCCGTCCTTCACTCTTCTGTTGCGACGACAGGCCGGTTTCCCTGGTGGTCAGCTAAGCGTTCACATTTTTAGGATTTTTGTTTCTGACTCCACATTCGCAATCTTAAAAATATTTTCTGCTGTGTAATTTTTTTCTAATTTTGGCGCCCAAAATAATATAGGTCACGTCCTGATAGCTTTTTGGCCAATCTCCTGCCTGGGTATGTTCATGGTCAGTGGCAACTAACCAACCAATTTTAACCAAAATGATTGAGAAAATGATCAATGAATGAGTGATGTATTGGCTCGAAAGTCAACATGTGCTACCAGGAAAAATATCGGGCTTCCGCATAGGTCGATGTACCATGGATAGCACCACAGACTTGGCGACATTTGTTGAACACGAAAAGTCCAACTGCAACATTGCGGTAGCCACGTTCCTAGACGAAATGCGTGCCTATGATACGGCCAGCCAAGTCCACGTTTAATAGGCGCTATTAGATATACCTGGGAGGACACTCCGCTTTATATCCGAATTTCTTTAGGCCATGCGAATTTTTGTTATGATTTAGAATGCGAAAACATCAGAAAATGTTAACCAAGGGGTTCCTCAAGGCAGCGTTCTTAGTCCCACTCTTTTCAATGCAGTAATGGCGCAGTTACCACCACGCCTCCCACATGGCATTCACGATTCCATTTACACTGACGACACCTGCCTTTGGACACCCGGGGCGTCATTGGAAGTCATTCAAGCCAAATTGTGAAGCGGAATTGATGAAGAGTCCAAGTTTCTCACAGAACGAGGATTCGATTTGTCGGTCGAAAAATCAGCAGTACTTGCTTTTACTTTCAAGCAATTGAAGATACTTCGAATGGAACACGCTCAACGCGAGGCCAACCCGACAGTGCTTACGAGACCATGCATCTAAGCTTTTCTTGCGAGAGATAGCCCTACGGCATAAGAAAAAAGTTTTCATAGGTACAGCACTGCACCCGTTACGCGCAAAAATCCAAGAACTGCAGAGGCCAAAAGACCGCGTTCCTGAGTGGCAACCAAGGGTTGAACTCCTGACCACACTTTTAGTAATGGACTGGTGGCACCTAGCATGCTTCATCAGCTGTGTTGTTGGCATACTGACATGTTTAATCTGTAAATATTGTTTAGTGTACAGTTGAGTGCAATGTCAGAAACAGGGGAAACAAAGCGTAGATAGCATAGTTGTAGCTTTTCGGGCTGCCACTGTGAGGACCAGTGATGAAATCCCATCGGAATACATATGCGTTTATTTTTATGGACACCTTACAGCGGCGGCATTCTTCTTCACCGGAAAACTACTGCAACAGCTATCATTTTTGCGGAACGGGGGTTTTCGGGTAAAAAAATAACGAAAAGAAAGTCTCTAGATACCAACTTCTCCAATCATTTTATTCCCATTCCCCTTAACAAGGACGCATACATAAGCGCGCCCGGTATTGATGATTTCACAATATGGGCTCGCTTTATTGTCTCCACGTTGCCGATAAAGCTTTACTATGCGGCAGTTGCATACTTCCGCACAACCATGTTCGCTTCAGTGTATAAGCCAGCGGCTGAACCAGCACTGGTACTTCGCTACCCTGTATACAGCTTGTGTCCAGATGTCTATAAAATCACCATGGCCTTCCCACTACATAGTTTCGTTGCACGCACGGTTAGAAACAAATTGTGTCCCTGAGCAATAAACGCACCGACAAATAACGATGAGACGGGCGCTATTTCCACTGCTGCCGTTCGTTGTGCGTTTGTTACAATTTTTTGTTTGTGATAGGTACACCACCCCTTTGTTTTTTTAACACGAAAGTGTTTTGTTACGGTATTCACGAAGATTTTGCTTACGTCGTATTCGTCACGGAAGTGACGCCAGTACAACGAAGCAAGCGGCCTGTAAAGGGTGTACCCCTACACATAGGTTCTCTTTGCGGGGAAGCAACCTTTAGTACTAAGGAGTACGTTATACTTAGGGTTGTTCGTTTTCGGGTTATATATTTTAACACGAAAGTGTTTTATGCCGGGTTAAACCAAGATTTCACTGACGTCATATTCGTCACGGAAATGACGACAGTACATCCTTGCCGAAGCGACCCGCCAGCAGGATGTCGCTTGCCAAGCCCACCCACAAGACAGCCGCCGACCCACAAATCATGCCGAGCTGCAGATTTCGCTGCACATTTCACTTTCGTGCTTTACCGATTCCTATGACAGAGGAATCAACAACAGTTTTAACCGTGACCCAGTCAGGCAAACCATATGTCATTCGTTTCGCCCGTTACCAAATCTTCCTCCAGCTGGCGTTGCATTTTTATTTTAGCCCTATAAACCGAACAAGCCGGCTACATTAAACCACGGGGATGTTTTGCATATAACTCGTTTAATAAATAAAATCAATGGTTTGTAGCCGGTACGCTTGTGGAAT
>NW_027526225.1:114265374-114290842 GCF_048455015.1 Haemaphysalis longicornis
TCAGCTTTGCTCGTTTCACATTCGGTTTGTTGACGAGTCGAGCATAATGCTCGGCCACAACACTTGGACACCCGAGCTCTTTACAAAAAACAATTTGGCAGGACCAGAAATGAAACATGCTCGTAGCCCGACGACAGCGTCCTCCATTTGGTTTCGGCCAAGAACTCCTCTGAAGAGGCTGTAGGTCTGAACGACGGCAGTCAGCTTTGCTCGTTTCACATTCGGTTTGTTGACGAGTCGAGCATAATGCTCGGCCACAACACTTGGACACCCGAGCCCTTTACAAAAAACAATTTGGCAGGACCAGAAATGAAACATGCTCGTAGCCCGACGACAGCGTCCTCCATTTGGTTTCGGCCAAGAACTCCTCTGAAGAGGCTGTAGGTCTGAACGACGGCAGTCAGCTTTGCTCGTTTCACATTCGGTTTGTTGACGAGTCGAGCATAATGCTCGGCCACAACACTTGGACACCCGAGCCCTTTACAAAAAACAATTTGGCAGGACCAGAAATGAAACATGCTCGTAGCCCGACGACAGCGTCCTCCATTTGGTTTCGGCCAAGAACTCCTCTGAAGAGGCTGTAGGTCTGAACGACGGCAGTCAGCTTTGCTCGTTTCACATTCGGTTTGTTGACGAGTCGAGCATAATGCTCGGCCACAACACTTGGACACCCGAGCTCTTTACAAAAAACAATTTGGCAGGACCAGAAATGAAACATGCTCGTAGCCCGACGACAGCGTCCTCCATTTGGTTTCGGCCAAGAACTCCTCTGAAGAGGCTGTAGGTCTGAACGACGGCAGTCAGCTTTGCTCGTTTCACATTCGGTTTGTTGACGAGTCGAGCATAATGCTCGGCCACAACACTTGGACACCCGAGCCCTTTACAAAAAACAATTTGGCAGGACCAGAAATGAAACATGCTCGTAGCCCGACGACAGCGTCCTCCATTTGGTTTCGGCCAAGAACTCCTCTGAAGAGGCTGTAGGTCTGAACGACGGCAGTCAGCTTTGCTCGTTTCACATTCGGTTTGTTGACGAGTCGAGCATAATGCTCGGCCACAACACTTGGACACCCGAGCCCTTTACAAAAAACAATTTGGCAGGACCAGAAATGAAACATGCTCGTAGCCCGACGACAGCGTCCTCCATTTGGTTTCGGCCAAGAACTCCTCTGAAGAGGCTGTAGGTCTGAACGACGGCAGTCAGCTTTGCTCGTTTCACATTCGGTTTGTTGACGAGTCGAGCATAATGCTCGGCCACAACGCTTGGACACCCGAGCTCTTTACAAAAAACAATTTGGCAGGACCAGAAATGAAACATGCTCGTAGCCCGACGACAGCGTCCTCCATTTGGTTTCGGCCAAGAACTCCTCTGAAGAGGCTGTAGGTCTGAACGACGGCAGTCAGCTTTGCTCGTTTCACATTCGGTTTGTTGACGAGTCGAGGATAATGCTCGGCCACAACACTTGGACACCCGAGCCCTTTACAAAAAACAATTTGGCAGGACCAGAAATGAAACATGCTTGTAGCCCGACGACAGCGTCCTCCATTTGGTTTCGGCAAGAACTCCTCTGAAGAGGCTGTAGGTCTGAACGACGGCAGTCAGCTTTGCTCGTTTCACATTCGGTTTGTTGACGAGTCGAGCATAATGCTCGGCCACAACACTTGGACACCCGAGCCCTTTACAAAAAACAATTTGGCAGGACCAGAAATGAAACATGCTCGTAGCCCGACGACAGCGTCCTCCATTTGGTTTCGGCCAAGAACTCCTCTGAAGAGGCTGTAGGTCTGAACGACGGCAGTCAGCTTTGCTCGTTTCACATTCGGTTTGTTGACGAGTCGAGCATAATGCTCGGCCACAACACTTGGACACCCGAGCCCTTTACAAAAAACAATTTGGCAGGACCAGAAATGAAACATGCTCGTAGCCCGACGACAGCGTCCTCCATTTGGTTTCGGCCAAGAACTCCTCTGAAGAGGCTGTAGGTCTGAACGACGGCAGTCAGCTTTGCTCGTTTCACATTCGGTTTGTTGACGAGTCGAGCATAATGCTCGGCCACAACACTTGGACACCCGAGCCCTTTACAAAAAACAATTTGGCAGGACCAGAAATGAAACATGCTCGTAGCCCGACGACAGCGTCCTCCATTTGGTTTCGGCCAAGAACTCCTCTGAAGAGGCTGTAGGTCTGAACGACGGCAGTCAGCTTTGCTCGTTTCACATTCGGTTTGTTGACGAGTCGAGCATAATGCTCGGCCACAACACTTGGACACCCGAGCCCTTTACAAAAAACAATTTGGCAGGACCAGAAATGAAACATGCTCGTAGCCCGACGACAGCGTCCTCCATTTGGTTTCGGCCAAGAACTCCTCTGAAGAGGCTGTAGGTCTGAACGACGGCAGTCAGCTTTGCTCGTTTCACATTCGGTTTGTTGACGAGTCGAGCATAATGCTCGGCCACAACACTTGGACACCCGAGCCCTTTACAAAAAACAATTTGGCAGGACCAGAAATGAAACATGCTCGTAGCCCGACGACAGCGTCCTCCATTTGGTTTCGGCCAAGAACTCCTCTGAAGAGGCTGTAGGTCTGAACGACGGCAGTCAGCTTTGCTCGTTTCACATTCGGTTTGTTGACGAGTCGAGCATAATGCTCGGCCACAACACTTGGACACCCGAGCTCTTTACAAAAAACAATTTGGCAGGACCAGAAATGAAACATGCTCGTAGCCCGACGACAGCGTCCTCCATTTGGTTTCGGCCAAGAACTCCTCTGAAGAGGCTGTAGGTCTGAACGACGGCAGTCAGCTTTGCTCGTTTCACATTCGGTTTGTTGACGAGTCGAGCATAATGCTCGGCCACAACACTTGGACACCCGAGCCCTTTACAAAAAACAATTTGGCAGGACCAGAAATGAAACATGCTCGTAGCCCGACGACAGCGTCCTCCATTTGGTTTCGGCCAAGAACTCCTCTGAAGAGGCTGTAGGTCTGAACGACGGCAGTCAGCTTTGCTCGTTTCACATTCGGTTTGTTGACGAGTCGAGCATAATGCTCGGCCACAACACTTGGACACCCGAGCTCTTTACAAAAAACAATTTGGCAGGACCAGAAATGAAACATGCTCGTAGCCCGACGACAGCGTCCTCCATTTGGTTTCGGCCAAGAACTCCTCTGAAGAGGCTGTAGGTCTGAACGACGGCAGTCAGCTTTGCTCGTTTCACATTCGGTTTGTTGACGAGTCGAGCATAATGCTCGGCCACAACACTTGGACACCCAAGCCCTTTACAAAAAACAATTTGGCAGGACCAGAAATGAAACATGCTCGTAGCCCGACGACAGCGTCCTCCATTTGGTTTCGGCCAAGAACTCCTCTGAAGAGGCTGTAGGTCTGAACGACGGCAGTCAGCTTTGCTCGTTTCACATTCGGTTTGTTGACGAGTCGAGCATAATGCTCGGCCACAACACTTGGACACCCGAGCCCTTTACAAAAAACAATTTGGCAGGACCAGAAATGAAACATGCTCGTAGCCCGACGACAGCGTCCTCCATTTGGTTTCGGCCAAGAACTCCTCTGAAGAGGCTGTAGGTCTGAACGACGGCAGTCAGCTTTGCTCGTTTCACATTCGGTTTGTTGACGAGTCGAGCATAATGCTCGGCCACAACACTTGGACACCCGAGCTCTTTACAAAAAACAATTTGGCAGGACCAGAAATGAAACATGCTCGTAGCCCGACGACAGCGTCCTCCATTTGGTTTCGGCCAAGAACTCCTCTGAAGAGGCTGTAGGTCTGAACGACGGCAGTCAGCTTTGCTCGTTTCACATTCGGTTTGTTGACGAGTCGAGCATAATGCTCGGCCACAACACTTGGACACCCAAGCCCTTTACAAAAAACAATTTGGCAGGACCAGAAATGAAACATGCTCGTAGCCCGACGACAGCGTCCTCCATTTGGTTTCGGCCAAGAACTCCTCTGAAGAGGCTGTAGGTCTGAACGACGGCAGTCAGCTTTGCTCGTTTCACATTCGGTTTGTTGACGAGTCGAGCATAATGCTCGGCCACAACACTTGGACACCCGAGCCCTTTACAAAAAACAATTTGGCAGGACCAGAAATGAAACATGCTCGTAGCCCGACGACAGCGTCCTCCATTTGGTTTCGGGCAAGAACTCCTCTGAAGAGGCTGTAGGTCTGAACGACGGCAGTCAGCTTTGCTCGTTTCACATTCGGTTTGTTGACGAGTCGAGCATAATGCTCTGCCACAACACTTGGACACCCGAGCTCTTTACAAAAAACAATTTGGCAGGACCAGAAATGAAACATGCTCGTAGCCCGACGACAGCGTCCTCCATTTGGTTTCGGCCAAGAACTCCTCTGAAGAGGCTGTAGGTCTGAACGACGGCAGTCAGCTTTGCTCGTTTCACATTCGGTTTGTTGACGAGTCGAGCATAATGCTCGGCCACAACACTTGGACACCCGAGCCCTTTACAAAAAACAATTTGGCAGGACCAGAAATGAAACATGCTCGTAGCCCGACGACAGCGTCCTCCATTTGGTTTCGGCCAAGAACTCCTCTGAAGAGGCTGTAGGTCTGAACGACGGCAGTCAGCTTTGCTCGTTTCACATTCGGTTTGTTGACGAGTCGAGCATAATGCTCGGCCACAACACTTGGACACCCGAGCCCTTTACAAAAAACAATTTGGCAGGACCAGAAATGAAACATGCTCGTAGCCCGACGACAGCGTCCTCCATTTGGTTTCGGCCAAGAACTCCTCTGAAGAGGCTGTAGGTCTGAACGACGGCAGTCAGCTTTGCTCGTTTCACATTCGGTTTGTTGACGAGTCGAGCATAATGCTCGGCCACAACACTTGGACACCCGAGCCCTTTACAAAAAACAATTTGGCAGGACCAGAAATGAAACATGCTCGTAGCCCGACGACAGCGTCCTCCATTTGGTTTCGGCCAAGAACTCCTCTGAAGAGGCTGTAGGTCTGAACGACGGCAGTCAGCTTTGCTCGTTTCACATTCGGTTTGTTGACGAGTCGAGCATAATGCTCGGCCACAACACTTGGACACCCAAGCCCTTTACAAAAAACAATTTGGCAGGACCAGAAATGAAACATGCTCGTAGCCCGACGACAGCGTCCTCCATTTGGTTTCGGCCAAGAACTCCTCTGAAGAGGCTGTAGGTCTGAACGACGGCAGTCAGCTTTGCTCGTTTCACATTCGGTTTGTTGACGAGTCGAGCATAATGCTCGGCCACAACACTTGGACACCCGAGCCCTTTACAAAAAACAATTTGGCAGGACCAGAAATGAAACATGCTCGTAGCCCGACGACAGCGTCCTCCATTTGGTTTCGGCCAAGAACTCCTCTGAAGAGGCTGTAGGTCTGAACGACGGCAGTCAGCTTTGCTCGTTTCACATTCGGTTTGTTGACGAGTCGAGCATAATGCTCGGCCACAACACTTGGACACCCGAGCCCTTTACAAAAAACAATTTGGCAGGACCAGAAATGAAACATGCTCGTAGCCCGACGACAGCGTCCTCCATTTGGTTTCGGCCAAGAACTCCTCTGAAGAGGCTGTAGGTCTGAACGACGGCAGTCAGCTTTGCTCGTTTCACATTCGGTTTGTTGACGAGTCGAGCATAATGCTCGGCCACAACACTTGGACACCCGAGCCCTTTACAAAAAACAATTTGGCAGGACCAGAAATGAAACATGCTCGTAGCCCGACGACAGCGTCCTCCATTTGGTTTCGGCCAAGAACTCCTCTGAAGAGGCTGTAGGTCTGAACGACGGCAGTCAGCTTTGCTCGTTTCACATTCGGTTTGTTGACGAGTCGAGCATAATGCTCGGCCACAACACTTGGACACCCGAGCCCTTTACAAAAAACAATTTGGCAGGACCAGAAATGAAACATGCTCGTAGCCCGACGACAGCGTCCTCCATTTGGTTTCGGCCAAGAACTCCTCTGAAGAGGCTGTAGGTCTGAACGACGGCAGTCAGCTTTGCTCGTTTCACATTCGGTTTGTTGACGAGTCGAGCATAATGCTCGGCCACAACACTTGGACACCCGAGCCCTTTACAAAAAACAATTTGGCAGGACCAGAAATGAAACATGCTCGTAGCCCGACGACAGCGTCCTCCATTTGGTTTCGGCCAAGAACTCCTCTGAAGAGGCTGTAGGTCTGAACGACGGCAGTCAGCTTTGCTCGTTTCACATTCGGTTTGTTGACGAGTCGAGCATAATGCTCGGCCACAACACTTGGACACCCGAGCCCTTTACAAAAAACAATTTGGCAGGACCAGAAATGAAACATGCTCGTAGCCCGACGACAGCGTCCTCCATTTGGTTTCGGCCAAGGACTCCTCTGAAGAGGCTGTAGGTCTGAACGACGGCAGTCAGCTTTGCTCGTTTCACATTCGGTTTGTTGACGAGTCGAGCATAATGCTCGGCCACAACACTTGGACACCCGAGCCCTTTACAAAAAACAATTTGGCAGGACCAGAAATGAAACATGCTCGTAGCCCGACGACAGCGTCCTCCATTTGGTTTCGGCCAAGAACTCCTCTGAAGAGGCTGTAGGTCTGAACGACGGCAGTCAGCTTTGCTCGTTTCACATTCGGTTTGTTGACGAGTCGAGCATAATGCTCGGCCACAACACTTGGACACCCGAGCTCTTTACAAAAAACAATTTGGCAGGACCAGAAATGAAACATGCTCGTAGCCCGACGACAGCGTCCTCCATTTGGTTTCGGCCAAGAACTCCTCTGAAGAGGCTGTAGGTCTGAACGACGGCAGTCAGCTTTGCTCGTTTCACATTCGGTTTGTTGACGAGTCGAGCATAATGCTCGGCCACAACACTTGGACACCCGAGCCCTTTACAAAAAACAATTTGGCAGGACCAGAAATGAAACATGCTCGTAGCCCGACGACAGCGTCCTCCATTTGGTTTCGGCCAAGAACTCCTCTGAAGAGGCTGTAGGTCTGAACGACGGCAGTCAGCTTTGCTCGTTTCACATTCGGTTTGTTGACGAGTCGAGCATAATGCTCGGCCACAACACTTGGACACCCGAGCTCTTTACAAAAAACAATTTGGCAGGACCAGAAATGAAACATGCTCGTAGCCCGACGACAGCGTCCTCCATTTGGTTTCGGCCAAGAACTCCTCTGAAGAGGCTGTAGGTCTGAACGACGGCAGTCAGCTTTGCTCGTTTCACATTCGGTTTGTTGACGAGTCGAGCATAATGCTCGGCCACAACACTTGGACACCCGAGCCCTTTACAAAAAACAATTTGGCAGGACCAGAAATGAAACATGCTCGTAGCCCGACGACAGCGTCCTCCATTTGGTTTCGGCCAAGAACTCCTCTGAAGAGGCTGTAGGTCTGAACGACGGCAGTCAGCTTTGCTCGTTTCACATTCGGTTTGTTGACGAGTCGAGCATAATGCTCGGCCACAACACTTGGACACCCGAGCCCTTTACAAAAAACAATTTGGCAGGACCAGAAATGAAACATGCTCGTAGCCCGACGACAGCGTCCTCCATTTGGTTTCGGCCAAGAACTCCTCTGAAGAGGCTGTAGGTCTGAACGACGGCAGTCAGCTTTGCTCGTTTCACATTCGGCGCACCCAAGTGTTCCTGGGCACTGCAAGACACATTGAACATTTTCAGTTATCGACGTTTATATAAAAACGAAGAACGAACAGTTCAGGAACAATTAAGGCAGTAAAAAGGCATGAAAATGTGTGGTGTTTGTATACATTTCTTCAACTTAAAGCGGCACGTTTTCTTCAACGGTATCAGGCAAAGTTGGCCTGGATCGGTGCCCAGAAGAGAGATATACCACTGGCGTTCACCACCAGTCCTTTATTGACGTAGAAAATGTCAAAACTTTTTTTGATAGGAGCCGCACCCACACACAATCTTCGCCCAAAGATTTGTGACGTCAAAAATACTGAACGGTGAAACGTGATTGGTGGAGCTTGAATAACACGTTGTCAGAGAGTACATAAAGGTAAGTAAATGTAACGGAAAACACAGATATCTAGAAACTTGTTCGTACTACAGGTATATTAAAAGACAGGCACTTCGGTTATGAAACATTACCGACGTGACTGCTAGTATGGAGTGGTTGGTAAGCTATGTTTTAGTTTTGACTTTCATTACAGATTATGCGTTGAAGCGCTAGTGCTGGCTTGTGTATTATGCAAGTAAACGCGAAATTTGCCATCCATTCTAAATGCCTCAGTAGAGTGCGCAACAACCAGTGCAAAGACACTAAATTATTCGATCAATAGACTATACGTTAAAGGGTCCCGGCAACACTTCCGATAAACGCTTCCACTCTTTCATTTGCGTCTGGAAGCACTGCGAAAGCTATACGCCTCGAGATTCGCGATCGCTGCGCCACCTTCCGCCGCTTCTCCGCGGCGTTTGCGGGATTAGCGCTGCGTGGCTGATAGGTGGTCATGCAGTGTTTTGGTTCTCTTTCGCTTCTTTTTGCCTTTCCGCGCACTAAACAACTTGTTATGGTAACGTCTTTAAGCTAACTGCACGTTTAGGGCACTTAAAAAAAACAGTTGCGTCTTGGTAGAGCGCTCTAACGCTAACACGAGCTACCCGGGGAGGCGGTTCTGCGCGCTTCTTGGCCGCTCTTGCGGGCGTCGGCGACGGAAGCAGTCACCGCTGTCACCTTCGAACACGTCAGCACAAGTGAATTCTATTTATTGTCGCCTCGTTTAGACCTGATATTGGCACTGTAAGAGGTTGGTTCGTTTTGCGGCGCAGACAACAAATGCGGCTTTGCTTCGAATATGTACGTCGTAGAAAAATATGTTTCGGGGATGTGATAACCCAATAGCTGACAAAAACTTGTGCCTTTTATGGGAACATAAGCCACGTGAAAATGTTAAGTACACTCGAAGGCTGTGCATTGTCAGATATCTGCCGACTCATGCCTTATAGTAAGAACCAAGGTATATGTTAATGAAACCACGGGAAAATGAATGGTCTGCAAGTCAGGAATAAATAGAATAGTCGTACTGGAATGAAAAAAAAACCGAGTGCAGCTTCTGAAATGCTAAAGACGTTTTCTTGAGCAAGGTACTATTCACAACACCAACTAGATGCGAAATGCACTGATATTTCGCAAGACATGGGGGGGGGGAGGAGGAAGAGGACGCTCAACTATCGTTGTTTACAAATTCGGAGCGAAATCAGCGAATGAACGTTTTAGTAATCACACACACAAGCTGCGTGTTCACTTTTTGTTTGTTTTTGCCTTGAACGAACGGCTGATCACTCGGTGGACACATTTTTTTGATGAATACAGGGTAGGCAGTTCACAAGCGATACGAGGTGTCGTTGGAAGAGTTGATTGATTGATGGCAGGGTTTAACGCACCGACGCAACGGAGACGATGAGGCACGCCGTAGTGGAGGGCGCCGGATTAATTTTGACCACCTCGCGCCGAAATCTCGTACACACGGGCTCGTTGGAAGAGTGTCGTATCTGATAAGGGTCTCTAATTTCGGTATATGCTAGCTTCTGCAGTCTCCCTGTGTCATATGGCGATGCTTCGAAGAAAAGTTTGGTCACGGACGCGGATTACTCTATAAGCCCATCTTCGCGCTTCTCGTTGAGGATAAATGTAACAGATGAATCTTTTCGAGCGCTCACCTCGGGACAAGGCGACCCAGCATTAAATTTGTCGTCGTTTACTGCGGAGTGTAATTTTGCATTATCCATCGTACTTCTTTGGTACAACGTTTGCGAAATTTATGCCGCATTGGCTTGTTCATGGTACTGATCAATATCTGATATGCGATATTGGCAGGCGTAACTTGCGTGCTGTCAGATATAAGTGCTCCGCTGGATTTTGTAAGTGCAGAAAGCCGATTTACATTATAGTGTGTATGGCCGCAACATGACCATCGGAGGAAACACTGCTTACGGAGACACTGCCACTGAATATCAGGGCAGCGGAATTGCAATCAGCTGATGCAAATGCTGGCTTCGGGACGCCGGCCTGTGACACACGCCCGGCGCTCATATAGATCTCACTAAGATCGCGTCATAAACGTTTATACTCTCGTGAACACACCACGCTTGCAAACAGAGTGTCTGGTCTACGTTATTCGGTATTTCGAACGCGGACAAACGGTAAATCGCTGTCTTGAACGAGCCCCAAAAGCAACGGCGACAGTAGGGAGCGGGTCGGGGGACTCCCGCGCCTGCTTTCGAAACGGGCCGCTAGGGGGATTTCAGTGGCGCCCCTACCGGCCGCGCTCGAGGCGTATAGGTATCGTGAGCACGGAGCGGCACTGCGTGATGTGCTCGTTGCAGCAGATAAGTCTTTCGGTAGTGCTTTGCTTTTGTGGCTTTCATTTTTAAGAGGCTATCGAATGCGTTCATTTTCATTGTTGCAACTAAAGGAAAGCGGGCCAATAGCCGCTATACCGCTGTAATGATACAATTCCAGCGGTCGAAGAACGCCAAGACTGGGAAAGAGAAAAATCTTTTGAGGAGCAAGTTTCTAAGTTATCTGATGGGCATAGCAGTAATTTTCGGCCGAGGTACTTTTGCGACTCACTAATCGAAGTACTGGATGTGCTGGTTGACTACGCTCTGCAAGCATTTAATATTTCGAAATAAGTTGAAAAAAGTGTTTCTGGGTCCCTTTAGCCCGGTCTTAAAGGGGTCATGCAGACAAAACACAAGTTTCGTTCATTCGAAAAATTGCATCGTTAGAATCATACTGACACCACTTTTAACGTAAACTTCCTCAAATAAGCTACATAATTAGCAAAAAAAGGGAATGGTCATGCTAGCCACTAGCTCATTTCCCGCAAAATAAGCCAGATGTCAGAAGCCCTTCTGTGCGATTGGCTGAGGCAGACAAAAGCAAACGCAAATTAGGCAGGGCTTAAGCAAGCCGAATTAGCTATTTGCGCTTAAATGTAGGGCACAATTTTATAGCAGTGAGAATTGTAGGGTGAACAATTAAACTTACGGGCGAACACGTAAACAGCGAAGCAGTTAGTGCGCCACTTTGCCGGCTGACACTACCTAACACAGCCGTCGGACACTCTGGACTTGCCTGAAACAACACTGACCAACTGACACAAGCGGCACGGTCACTTGCGTGACCATGTTTGTCGAGTCACAGCTTCAGCTTGCGGAAATGATTTGTATGAACCGTAATGAAAATACTGCATGTGTACTAGACCGGCTAAAAGTACAGTGGGAACAATTACACTTCAGCAGTATTACAGCGGTCTCGCGTGAACTGTGGGGAGGTTGTTCCGTCCAGCTCAGAGAGATGGACGCAGGAAAGCCATTGATGCGTTTAACAAAACGCACATCTATTCTAAACACTCTAAAAACCCTAAAGCAAAGCACTCCAGAAATCAATTGCACACACCTGAAAAACAATCAAGCCTCACACTAAATATCCCAAAATACATTTCAAAGCAAGACCCAAAAGTTTCTACAATAAAGTTTCTATATACTCGAATCAAAGGGCCCCTCTCCACAAGTTACTAATTATTCAACTTGTTTTAAATACCGTCGCTACAACAACTAGTCCCAAGTTACGTCCTATACGACGTGCCACTAGTGGACTGGCCTATTCCGGTCGTCGGCGTTGACGTGTCGCACCCTTGCGTGGCCGTGACTCTTTCGTAGCCGTCGTCGTCTCGCGTCGATGCCGGCTTTCGATAGGTAGTTCGTTGGACGGCCTGGGCTCCGCGCGTCCCTACGTGTTTCCTCGGTAGCTAACCCTAGTAGCCGCTGCGCTGGAGGTCTCAGGTAGGTCTCGGCACGGACATAGCCTTTCGGGGCCGTCGAAGCGAATGTCGACGGAGCGTGGACGCCGACCGCAGGTGCCCGACCGCCGCCGCTGGGGCCACGAAGACACCGGTTCGTGGTGCGCCTAGGACGCCGCAGCCGATGCGAAGTCGGACCGCTCCCAAGAGGCTTGGTAGGCATAGTCGTTGGCCGTGCCACGTCCCCGTGGCTCGTTCCTTGAAGCTCACGTGCTCCTTCCGCCTCCTGGTTTCTTGCCTCCTCCTTCTTTTGTGCACCGTTTTTAACCGCTCTGGGTTAATCGCGGCACACTCTGATTGGCTCCTTGCTTTTTCGTATCCATATATGGTCATCACGCCACCTGTCTCCTGCGCGGGGTTCTCTGATTGGCTGACCAGTGCACTACCACATTTGGCCATGACACCTCGGCGTTTAGGCGCGGCGTTCGTTCACTGGTTCGTTCCTGCCGCGCAGTTCAAATTGCCGTTTGGTTGTTTTTTTTTTTTTCCTTTTCGGGGGGTTTTGATGCATCCCCTCTCAGACGGTGCCCTGACACATGACAAGCCCCATCTATGGAAGTGGGCGATCAACAAGATAACCAAACACGGGCACTTCAGCAGTACTGCAGCGCCATCTTTGAAAGTGGGCGATATGCAAGATAATCAAGCGGGTGCCTGTGAGATGGTCGCAGCGTTGGTCGGCAGGCTATATCTAGATTTAAGGCCCTGCTCTTAATACGTCGTTCTCAACGTCACAAAACACACGATTTAATGGGAGAATTGAAGTTTTGACTTGAAATATTTAATTTCTCGGTGAATAAAGCATCGCTTGCTGCCGAACAAGCACGTAGGGCCCTATAAAAACACCCAATCTTTCCAATAAAACAATCTTGTTTTTGACCGCATGGCCACTTTGAGCGTTGCTGACCACCACTCTGACAACTGCGCGTGCTTTTGCAACACCTTCTCCGAAGTCGCATCAGCTCGCAGATTTATTGTGCTGTTCACGCACGTTCAGCCTTCGTGGCCACGGCGGCCGCTTTTCTTGTAAGCGGCGAAAAGCAAACTCCCGTGTGTTTGAGATTTCGGCGCAAGTTAAAGATTCCCATATGGTCAAACTTAATCCGGAGCGCTCCACTATGGCGCGAGTCATCGCCTGCGTTGCGTCGGCTTGTTAAACCCCACAATCAATCAAGCAATCAATCAATCAATCAATCAATCAATCAATCAATCATCGGCATACTTCGTATGTGATCTTGTGCGTCAAGGGGAAACTTCGGCTAAAATGGGGGAGAGAAATGACCGCTGTGATTGTTTTTTCTAATAAGGGAAGCTTCTGTCGCCTCTAAGAAAGGCCGGAACGAAACGGCAGCGAAAACTTTTATCATTCAGTTTGAACAAAAAAAAAACTACTCAGACTCAGTGTGCTTCGTTGAATGGTATCTTTGAGAACTTGAGCTGAAATATCGCTCTCTCCCAATCTCCGCTCACTCTCCCTCCCTTAACCTTTCCTTTGGCGTTTGTATGCGTGCGCGCGTAGGCGAAACATTTTTGGCGGGAGATTTGAACGCTTACATGGACAAGTGTGATGAGCCCGGGGATAGACAGGGGGGGGGAAAGGAATGAGGATTCGCTGGGATGGTGGAAAAAGGTGTCCGTTTGGCGCACAGGGGTGTCATTGGAACTCAATCTGATGGATTAGCAGGACTTGATTGCTGGCTAGTTGGTTCCTGACGTACGAAGGAATAAGTTTCCGCAAAAGACGAGGACGAAGGAAAGAGAGGACAAGACGAGCGCAACTTCCAACTTCATTTTGCATGAAATAGCAACACGCATATACACCTCCCACTGGTGTTACCCCCTTTCCTATCAGCAGCCGCATCACCCGATTCGGCGTAAGAAGAATCACATGTCAAATGCAACAAACAAAACAATTCGATAAAACGGGGTAACCAAACAGTATGCACCAGATAACAGATACTACTTGGACTGACTGCATGCCTTTCACAATCAACACGTGTCGCACTTGAAATAAAAGATGAACGAATAAAATGAGAGCCAAAAGGGCATAAAACCACTAAGAATAAAAAGTTAACATGATAACATGGGTGGAAGAATCGAAGTGATGAACAACACAGCTCGCGTTTCCATGACTAATGAGAAGCTAAAACGAATCAAACTTCGATACTACACAAGATATTTGACATCAACACGTGTCAAACCTAAAACCAAGGATGAAAGAATAAAAGATAAAATCAGAGCCAAGAGGCATACAAACGCTAAAAATAGAATAACAACAGGGGTGATATGGGAAAATGGATCACTCTCCCGTTAAATTCCGCCTACATTTGATAGACCAGGGACGTTGGAAGTGTTTCCGAGATATAATAGGAGAGGGGAATCATGAATGTAGTGTAAGGCGGATTACAAATCAACAATCCGCTGATAGTCGTCCAGCTCTTTTATTAATTTCATGTACTGCTAAACAGATCCCTTTCGCTTTTTCAGTGGCCCGTTCTTATGGAGTCCCAACCCAACAAAAGTGACGTTTAAAATATCCGCGAGGAGAAGGTACAACCACGGACGAGTAAATTCGGAAGTAGCGGTCGGAACAATAGGACAGTTTGCACTCACGCGCAAGGCTTTAATGACGAAGTTGTTGTAGGTGAGAATTTCAGGACACACGGTTTAGTTTCAGTTTCATTGTTTATTTACATAGGTGCGCTGCTAGTAATCGTCCTCATATGCATCGAAGATGTCGTCGTCTTCTTCGCGGCGAGTGGTGGATGCAAAGTCATCCTCAGCATTGTAGACTTCCAGCAGCTCTTCGTCATCGACTCGAGGCAGCGGTGGAGGGATCCGCAAGTCGTCTAGGGAAGGAGTGGCGCACTCGTGGTCATGCCTCCAATTATCCATAGTGGCTTCTACAAAATGCAGCGGCCGCGGTGACCTCTCCCAAGCAGTTGACTTTTCATCTTAACCATTAGTGGGCTGGAATTTTTTTTTTTAGATGGGAGGTAGCGCTTGACAACAGCGCTAGCTTTCTTTTTGCCAAAATACGAATTCTAACGGACTCGTTCGAAGCAATTCAAGAACTTCGCAAGCCACTTTCCCTGAACCCGCTCGGTCACTTTATACTCTAACACAAAGAACTCTTCAAAGGCCACAACGTGCACATTAGAATTTACTGGATTCCAGGCCACGAGGAGACTGGCCCAGGGAACCAGTCCGCCCACGAGGCGGCACAGGAGTGTTCGAACTTTACGCCTCCACTGGTTCCCCTTTCAGCCTCCACACCCACTCCTACAGCCCTCTTACTTCTCCGACTAAAGCAAAATAAACGACAACGTTGGCAACAGGTTACACCCCCTGGGTATCTTGCCAACATTGTGTCCTGCAGCAGATTCGAGGAAGTGTTCATCAACAAACTATGCGCACGTACCGCCTACACTCCTCACATTACCAGAAATGGGCAAAATGCCCCAACACACATTCACGATGCCCCTACTGCAATACTGACGCCAAATGAGATCTGCACCACCTAGTGTGGACGTGCCCACAATTTGCCAACAATCGCCCACAGAGCCTAACAAACATTGATCCCAACACCATACAAAATGAAGCACATACTGGATTAGACGCATCTTTATTACGAACAATTGCCGCTTTCGCAGTTAAGAGTGGTCTGGCACGAGTAGGCTAACTGGTTCCGACCCCGCGGTGAAGACTTTCAGGCCCCCATATGAAGAATCCCCTCTTTGAATCTGGACCTTTATTACTAATCCCCTGCCTTCCATCCTTCTCTCCACCGTACGGCAAATGCCCTCCTTGCTCAAATAAAAGATTTAATCAATCGATCTTTTATTGTTTTTTTTAAAGACGATAGTCTTTCTTGGGCTACTTAAACCCAGAAATTTTGGTCTGTCTGTATGTCTGTCTGTCTGTCCGTCTGTCTGTCTGTGACTCGATTCAGCCACCCGGCCAAAGCAAAACAATGCCTGCGCAATAGTCTTACTAGTCACAGCTAAATCTACCTGTCTTGGTCCGGTGTAATGTTCATACTTGTCAACATTGTTGAAGAAGAACAAGACATTACGCAAATATGAGACAACAAATCAATACAGAAGTGATATTTGCAGTGTTTCTTTATAAAAAATCATACATGCTTGACTTTTGCGAAATTAAATACTTCATCAACTCCAGAAAAAGAATTCACTCCGCCGTCGCCTGCTGTCGCCCGCGTCACTATAGCTTCTGGCGCCATTTTAAGAAATCAACCGGACAAGTTACGCAAGGTTCCACTAGATAGTTTCCACGCTCTGCTTGCAACGCACGTGGAGTAGGGAAACGCGGTTCTATAAACGTTGAGGTAGGGTGCCTCGATTAACGCGCGTCTTCGCCGTACGGCAGCGTTCGCATCGAGACACCCGGTTTGGAGCAGTGGAGCGCGGGAAATTTAAAATGATTTAAACACACCTTTGGCGTCTTTACCTTGGGAGGAGCGCAACGCAAGAGGAACAACATGAGAGGTGAGCGGTAAAGCGAAGGGAGGCATTTATTTCGCAAAAGCCGATAAAGACTATCGTCTTTTGACGGCATTTGCAACGAAAGGAGCAGATACGCGGCCAATTTTTTCTGAAGCCACTGCGCGTGCTGAGGACACTCGGCGGTCGCCACGAGGCACGCGTTCACGAACGCTGGGTCTTTTCTTGGTATTTTTTTTCCTGCATCGGCGAACTTGCGGCTTGTACAACGGCTCCGCTGTTAAAATGCGATCACGAAAATGTGAACCAGAACACACAAACAGCGCGATTTCCGTCAACGCAAGTCAAATTGACGCGTGGGTTTATTACAATCACAAAGTTGGAAAATGTGGCTTTCAAAATACACCGTTAAAGCGCCATTATTGGACATTCACCAATAGTATTTTTCGCTTTCGTGTGTTCATGTTCCTGTTTTCATGTTCGCATTTAATTTGTCCTTGACTGTACAGCTAACCGGCCCCTGCCAGCTATTTCTCTCTGTTCCGTCCGCCGTATTTGACGGGTAATACCAGAGTCACCAAATAAAGGCTGTTAGAGTATCGGCACTATTTTCCCAGATTGTTATAGCCGCCAGGATTTTCATTGGTCGGTTGGTACCACGTGATATTTCTTATCATATGGGTGCAGCCATTTTGTTTCTGGGCGCCTCTCTCTCTCTCTCTCTCTGTTGCTGCTGATGCTGCTGCACGGACGCTAGAACGGCCGGTCACACTCTACCGGTCACAACCGGCGGCGGCTTCGTTGGGAGAGATGGCAACACTGCAAGCCAGAAACAAAATGGCCCCCAGACGCTTCCGAGTGCACGAAGTTCAGCGTAGCTTATTTAGTGACGCTAGGTAATACAGGCCATGAAAGAGCCGACGCATGCGCTCACTCTGGTTGGCGTCGTGGTAGTCGACGGCGAAGTACACGCTCCCGTAAGGGGCGGTGCCCACGGGAGGCCCGGCGTACCCCTGCGGCGCGTCCTGGGAAAGCGGTCCGTCCAGTTCGCGGCCCAAGCGGCCCCTGAGCGCACCCATCAGGCCCAGCTGTTGTTCGATGATGTTGGACTGCTGCTGGATGATGTTCGACTGCTCGCTGATCAGGCTCGCCTGCTGGCTCAGGATGTCCGCCTGCTTCCGCTGCGCAGCCACGACCGCCGCCGGAGGGGCGGCTCCGCTGCCGTAGTCGGCGGTGCCGGCGCCCGGGGGCCCGTACATTGGCGCCCTTTTGCTCGCCTGTCTCCCGGCCGGCATCATAGCCTGCAGCTGCGTGGCGCTAGACTGCCGCATCTCGTGCTGCGTTCGATAGAAGGAACGGCTATACTCGGCAGCGATGATGGTGATTGATGATTGCTGTTGGTTTCCCCTTTGAAGCGGGGTGATGACATGTCATGTTACCAAAAAAGACTAATATAACCATGTTTTACACTCTTGGTTTAATACTAGCGCTGCTTAGGGCAGGCACTAAAGCTTATTAGGCATGAAGTACTTTTTTTCCCTGTTACAGGAGGTAACTGTCCTAGGCAACATTCCCCTCTCTGCTTTTCGTCCACCAGCATTCTAATCTTCTTTTCGTCCCCTCGACAGCCTTGAAGTTAACTTCCTCTGTGATACCCTTAAATCCTAGGGCTTCTGGAAGCCCAATATTCCCTTCATGTAGATTTGGATGGATACCCTCACATTCTAACACTATGTGCCGCATAGTTTCTGTTTCTTTTCCGCAGACCACGCATACCCCATCATTTTGTGAATACTTCCCCACAAAACTCTTAGTTTGCAGGCAACCTGCTCTAGCCTCAAAAAGCAAAGCACTGCCCTGGGAATTATCGCAGAAATTTTCCTTTCTGATGTTCAATTTCTCAGCCCTGTACATCTCTAACGACGTTTTAGCTTCCATTTTTTCCCTCCATTTATTCGTTTCAATCTGCCTTGCCTCTTTTTTGGTTACCTTGGCTGTTTTGGATTCTCCACTGTTCTTTCCGTATTTCATCGTTAGCCTTCTAGTCTTCCTGAGCCACTGCGTGTCCACGCTTTTCAAGTATAGGTACCTAAAAACCTTAGCTGCCCACCTTCGTTGATCCATTGCCCTCAACCTCATCTCAAAACATATTTTACTCTGAGCCTCTCAAACTTAAACGACGCCCAGCCCATATCTCCCTGAATTGCTTCGTTAGTTGTTTTTCCATGCGCGCCTAAGGCCAAACGTCCTACCGTTCTCTGGTTTACTTCAAGGCCTGATAGGACGTCTGATTTTAAGCAGAGTACAGCATTCGCAAACGTGAGACCCGGAACCATTACTCCTTTCCACATTCCTCTTACTACTTCATAATTGTTATACCCCCACAGCCCCTGTGCCTTATCACCGTAGCCGGATGTTTCTCCGCGCGGCGCAAGTAGGGCGTTACTGGGATTATTTTGAACATGGCGTGAGCCGTTCCCGTGATTTTTGGACTTAATATACTTAAGAACGACTGCAGTGACGACAAACAAACTGCGTGAGACAAGGCAGACGATATCACGCATTCATAGCAAACCCCCTTCAAAACGCGCGCGCACTGACGTCACGGGTCCGGCGCTTTGGCGGAGTGATACACTACATGAGGTGGTGCCGTTCTTGAGTTGTAATCGAGTATAGTTAGCAAATTCGTTTACGATGAGTGGGCTAGTTGTAAGCGCTGTTAGGCTATTTAAAAAATAGCTTTAAAAACATTCGGTTACTTAAGAGAAACATTGTTCCAATCCCCCAAAAACACAAAGTGACTAATGTATAAAACACCCGCAGTGGTGGCTCCGTGGGTAAGGCGTTGTGCTGCTCCGCTCAAGGACGCGGGTGCGATTCGCGGCCGCGGCGGTCGCTTTTCTGATAGAGGCGAAAATAAAATAAAAAATTGGCTGCGTATCTGCTCCTTTCGTTGCAAATGTCAACAAAACACGATAGTCTTTGTTGACATTTGCCAAGTAAATGCCTCCCTTCGCTTTCCCGCTCAGTTCTGATGCTGTTCCTCTTGCGTCGCGCTCCTCCCAAGGTAAACACGCTGAAGGTTTGCTGAAGTCGATTTAAATTTGCCGCGTTCCACTGCTCCAGGCCGGGTGCCTCAATGCCAGCACTGCCGTACGGCGGAGACGCGCGTGAATCGAGGCGCCCTACTTCAACGTTTATAGAACCGCGTTTCCCTAGGCCATCTGCGCTCTAAGGAGTACGTGGGCAAACTTACTCCACCTTGGGGGTTTCCCCTAAATCTGGTCGATTAACACCTGCCCGTCACTTCGAGTTGTCGATCAATTCGATCTCGCGCTGCAAACAACTAGCCTCCTGGTAGGCCCAGTTGGTAAAGCCACTGCTCCGGTTGAACGGTGGTCCCGGGTTCGAATCCTCTACAAGAACGAATTTTTCTTCCACTGCGAGGTTTCTGAGGAAGCTGCATAGCTTTACTTTGTAGCCGTTTGGCTGCATTGGGGTGGATGTCATATTTTCCTTCACCGAAACTTACTCACCTTGGGGGTTTCCCCAAAATCTGTTCACTTAATATTTTAGAAGTGCGTAAATACCTAAACATATTTTTTTTTCTCTTGTCCCGCGTCAATGTATGGTGGTCTTCCCCATTTTTTACTACAAATGATTAGTGGTGCACACAACGGTAGGTACTTAAATGTTCATTAAGTGACCAAACGAGGAATTATAGTAAATACATGACGCATCGGCCGCTTTTCTAGTGAAGGGGGATGGCGAAAACACACCTGCGTCGAGATTTCGCCGCGCGTTAGAAAACACCACGTGGTCAAAATTAAACCGGAGCCATCCACTACGGCGCGCTAAACCCCCAAAATTTGATTACCAAACACATTCTGAATGATACAGCTGTGTAGTGACTGCCTACCACGTCCTCTGCGAATGTGCTGAAGAATAGAAACGTGCCTTACTCGAACAACAGCCTGGCTGCCGGTGGCCGGACACTGGAACTGGCTTGTGGCTTGGCTGCTGAGTACGTAAGCTCCGCCACCAGGCCCAGTGCAGGCGGGCCTACCCGGGGCGTCTACCAGGGACATGCCGGACGGCTTGGAGGGAACGGAACGCGTGACTTCGTAGATGACTCGCTCCGTCGATGTCACCACGTCATCCGTCAGGGGCGCTGGCTGCAGGGTCTGATGCACTTCCCTCAGCCTCTGCGCGACTAGCGCGTTCCTTCCCCCAGCGTCCAGGAGAGGGCTCCCTGTTGCCATGGCCCCGAAACGGACGGCTGCGGGGTCAGGCTGAGACGCCTGCCAGGCGGGAACGGCGACGTCGTCGTAGAACTGCTGGTTGTTTGCCCACTCCACCTAAAACGGACGCGCATAAAAGCCCCAGGTTTCGTTATCCAAGCCAAGATCTCGAACGGGTTTGGCTAGCCAAAAAACTAGCGTCAAAAATACCTGATGTATTGAATCAACACCCCGTGGTATTAGAAGCGTTAGTTTCGGAAAAACTAACGTAGTCAAAATTGAAGGAACCTGTTCAAAGCCTCCTATTTTCAATCGACTTGAGGTAAACCTTTCTTTGGACGTGTACTCAGAAGTTTGCTATTTTGTTCTAATAGAGTACGCGCTTGCTGAAATGTTTGTATTTAAATTTTTGTTTCCAATCATTGTTTCCCCATTGCCTCGCCATTCTTCGTAAAAAATTGTAATCATGACCTCGCGCATGAGCGTGTACCAATGCACTTTTCTTGTACTTTCATTTTTTTTTCTTTGCACATGCATTGTTTTGCCGCAACAATCTGCTACTAATAAAGGTGACATTCCCACCGTCCGGCAACTGGTTTGCCTTGTTTGTAGTGTTTCAAGAAATAGAAGAAGGAGGGGGAGGAAGAAGAAGAAGAAGAAGAAGAAGAAGAAGGAGGAGGAGGAGGAGGAGGAGGAGGAGGAGGAGGTGGAGAAGAAGATGAAAGAGGAGGAGGAGCAGGAGGAGGATGAGGAGAAATGCTGTGGGAGTCAGCTGTCCCGATGCACGCTCACATACCTGCCGCTGCTGCGATGCAGCGTCGCGGTAGCTTTGTTCCCACAGATGTGCCTGGCTCTGGGGAACCCATCCCTGATCGGTGACTGGGTACTGGCGGCCGAACATTTGGATCTCGATGTAGCTGTGGCTGCCCTCGTCGTCCGTGTCTTCGCCGAAGTAATTGTCCGCGTACACGGGGCCTCGCGATGTGAAAGTTCGAACCACGGTCTTCGACGACGATGGCTCGCTACTCTTACCAACGACTTTAGACGAGGTCTTTTTCTTCGGTTGGTCCAGGCCGCCCGGTTCGTCCTCGGATTTTTCGGTCGTACCCGTCTTAGACGTCTTACTCTTTTCCGTCGACGAGGCACTCTTCAGTGAAGACTTGTCACTGGACTTTTCGGCCTTGTCGGGCTTCTTGGCCTCTTCCTTTTGTACCGCTTCCAACGGGCTCAAGGGCCCAAGCCCAGCGGGCAGGTCCGTAGGGCTGAGATCAGCGAGTGGCTTCTGCCCGCCCGGCTCTTTTTTCTTCTCCTTCTCCATTTCCCAAAGTGTGTACATTCCGCCCGATCTTGCTGGTACGGGGGGCGAGGCGAAGTCTAACGGTTCTTCTTTACCCGCTTTATCTTTCCCGTCCTTGCCCTTTTCGTCTTTCTTCAAGTCATCCTTGCTTCCCGTCTCCTTGCTGGGTTTCTCGCCCTTGTCTTTGTCCTTGTCTTTCTCCTTGTCTTTCTCCTTGTCTTTGTTCTTGTCTTTGCCCTTGTCTTTGCTTTTGTCTTTGCCCTTTTCCTTGTCCTTTCCCTTGTCTTTGCCTTTGTCTTTTTCCTTTCCCTTGTCTTTGTTCTTTCCCTTGGCTTTGTCTTTGCCCTTACTTCCACCGCTTCCGGACTTGCTGCTCTTTTTGCTCCCGCCTTTGCCGCCTCCTTTGTCCTTGCCGCCTTTCTTATTGTCTTTTTTGCCTTTGTCAGGTTTCTTGTCGGCCTTCTTGCCCTTCGCTTTTTTGTCGTCATCTTCCTCTTCCTCGGGCATTTCGATAAATTCTCCCTTCGATCTAGGAGACCCTGGTTCATAAGAAGTAGGAGCATTAGTCAAGTTACTGTTTGAATAACACAATACTACGCCATTAAGAAAGTTCTATCCATGCCCCATGCTTTTCTTACGATTTTACCGTATGGACTAAAAGCTATTTTATGTCAGGCTTCCGTAGAGTCATAGCTTGTGCTAACCTGGCAGATAAAAACGAAACCACACCTTGTCTTTACTTTCCGAAGATATTAACAGGATCGATCACCTATCGATCACTCACGATCCATCACCGGTCGGAGAATAGTTGTCACGGGGGTAAATAATTTGTTTTGAGAGTTCTTTTGTGTTCCCGCTATTGTGCTGGATGTTGTGCTAAGTTTCACATCAGCTCACTTTAATATTGTCTATTCTGTCCCTAAGCACAATTATTCCTCGTTTTTCTTTTGGGAGATCACTTTTCTGAATTGCAAATTTACGCAATATAATTTTTAGGTGTGCGCATATCTCCCCCAGAAGGCCAATCGCCCATGCAATATGGCCTAATTCCCCGCCCACTGTGTAGTTTGCTCCAAGTAAGCTGAACCATCTGCGTCATAGAATCCTCGATTCATTTTCATTCATGTTTTGCCTTTGGCAATATACTTTGTTTCCGATCAAATTAGGTAGCTTGGCAACAACTCTTAATTATTCAAACCAATTTTGTAAACAGTGTAATTTCCAAGCGAAGAGAAGTAAATTAATTTCTCAAGCACGTAATTGTGCAGTTGAAAAACGGTACATATTTTTGGGGGGGCGGAAGTGGAGGCATGAAGATACTAGACGAAACACCTAAGATACGCACTAAACTCTTCGCCCCGCCCCATAAAGCATGGTACTAATACTACGTCCTTGCTACATCAAAAATGTGGCCGAGTAGCGGCGTAATATTGGTGGTAACATTCGCACGTGCGGCACACTCCGCAAACAACGTGGCTAGTCAACCTAGCAATCAACGTCAACGCTTTGTATACCGGTTCGCATGCTTATGTTTTTTACTCGCGCAATAAGCGAAGGCTGTCTATCATCCGGGTAACTTGGTAGAAGCTCAACGAAAGATGGTGAAAAAGGTGGCTAGCTCCTGAAGTTGGTACATAGTCATGGTATAAATTCGGCGCAATGGACATGAAACAAAGGCGGACAAACAGACGAACATTTATTTCGAAAGGAAATGTTGTTAGGCAAGTCGAAGCCCTCCCGTCTGGCTTCACACTACCAGGAGTGTGGCTGCCAGCCTCTACCTCATGACACGAAGGTACTGTGATGCCATGGATCACAAATATACTGAGAAGTCGTAGAGGCCTTTCATGTCGCCACGATGAAGGGTATGTGTGTCAGTAAGCCTTCCTTTGTCCTCAGAGCAGCAGAAATTACGTTTCTTGCAAAAGACATTACGGCCATAGAAACCCCCATGAGCTGCCCGTGAGATCATGCTCTTATCTGTTGAAAAATTAACTTCTATGTTTCTTTGTTTTCTTTCTAGCCTTGCTAATGCTACTAAAAGGTACAGGTGTGTCGTGCGGGGGAAAACCAGTGGAGAACGCGGGTGACTTTTGCTATGAAAAAAATTTTATGGAGTGCAGGCGATCCCCAGAGAACTCCTGCTGCAGCCAGTACCACCTATAAGTTTTTAAATCAAACTAAACAGTTGTTTGACAAGTTTTACAGAAATTTATGTCACGAAAAAGAAATACTGTTCAGGGCATTAATAAAGGATTAATTTAACGGAAACACTTCTGTAACGAAGGGGTAAGCAGCGGCCGCCAGCGGTGCTGCTTACAACAAGAGTTCCTCAGCAGAAATTTTCATCGCAAAAGGGACCCCCCTAATCGGGCCCGGACGACACACCACTCTCTTTTAGTACACTGTACTCATGCGCAAAGTGTGGTTCACTGAATGCATAAATCATCTTAATAAATTTTTAGTAGAGGGTCAGCGCCCCTCCTGTTCACTGTCTCGTGTCTTTGTAGCTTGTTCATTGCGCTGAATGTATACTATGGTCAGATTATGAGGCGCACTGTTGGTCTGCATTACGGCGAACTCGGTAGTTACGTTTCGGGGCTGCTATTCCCCCGTGTCGAACGACGGTTCGCCCTAAATTTTACAGGTAAACTTATCTATTCTGTAGCGATAGATCCAGCAAACTGGATGACGCCCTGTACTTGGAGCTTATCGCGTCTACTGGCAGTGTGACTTATGCACTCCCAACTCCCAGCCAATCGCAAGGATTCGGTCGAAGGAACTCACCTCTTTCAAATCTGGCGACCGAGTCCCGGACTACGCAATGGAGTGGCTCTTCAACCCCGGCCGACGGAGGTTCTGCCCGCGGTCATGAGACTCGCACGCTGGTCCACCGGGAAATTTTCTCGGACCCTTGCCGAGCAGCGGAGGCTGCTTGGTTCTGTCCAGGCCTGGGCTCGAGGAAGGAGCACGCGGGGGGGTAATCACGCTCATCGCCACTTAGGGGGATTGCCCCCGAAAACTTAAGAAAGCAATGCAGGACCACTTCATTCTTTGAAGGTAGATGAGCAGCGGAGCTTTTTAAAGCGGAGTTTTAGTGTTCTCACTGGTGGCGTCTGTCTCTGGGTCTCTCGCGTTATGGAGAGAGAGAGTGTGGGACAAAGAGAGAAAAAAAACTTTATTAGGAACAGATGCGCTAAGGAAACGGGGTGGCCACGAGGCTGGTGACGACTAAAGCAGCTCGTTCAAGTAAGCACCTCGCGGAGGGAGCGTGCAGGGGTTACTTCATCTTCCTTCAGGCCGCCTCTCGCAATGGCCGAACAAAAGCGCCCCCTTGCTTTATTTTCTTTGACCATGTTGCTACTCCGGTTCTACTTCCTTTATCTATGTGATTTGTTGATTACACCTTATCAATCGTCACCAGTTCCCCTGAACGGATATGCGGCAAATTTTTTTAAGCCATCATCTCTCTCTCTCTCTCTCTCTCTCTCTCTCTCTCTCTCTCTCTCTCTCTCTCTCTCTCTCTCTCTCTCTCTCTCTCTCGAAACGATTTTAGACTTTCAGTGTTATACTGTAGGCTTTTCGAGCCCTACACACCGTCAGCTGACCTCCGAAGGACTACAATGAACCCGGCTTAATAA
>NW_027526225.1:114290888-114511457 GCF_048455015.1 Haemaphysalis longicornis
CGTCGTCAAAAGTGTTAACAACAAATACGCGGGTTCCAGGATATGTACTTACATAGCGGCAGCATACGACAGCCACCGGCTACCGTATCTTCGGTGGGTGATGATGATGATGATGATGACTGGCGCTTACACGCTGACTAACTCCAGACTAAAATCACAACAGGAATACGGCAAAAACCTAACAGGAATTCCTGCCGCACGACAGAAAACTTTGTTGTGACAACAGAAGTCCTGTTGTTACGACCAACCCATCTGTTGTTACGACACACCTTTCTGTCGCACCGACAAGTCAATTTTCTCAACGACAAACATTCCTGTAGTTACAACAGAAGTGCCATTTACGCTACTCTTCACAATGGGCTATAACATTAAAACCATGTGCAACCACTGATGGAACATCAGGATCACCTAAAGACAGGAATTCGGCACGACGGAACATCAAAATCAGGACAGGAATACGAATCACGACAGAACACCAGACTCCCGACACGGCAAGACTACGACAAGACGACAGTACGACACGCGAAAATACGACTAAACTACAGAATTATTTTCTGTCGTCTTTTTTGACTGGGACTGCCCTCGGCTGCTCCAGTGCATGCTCTAGACTTCTCTGATCAGCCCGTGCCCTGTCCTAAGCTTCAGCTGTGTCCATAAGCTCGCACCTCGTTTGTTGCTGTTAACACTCCTGACGTCTGCACATGGGCACACATATCCCAGAATGCGGAAGGGAATTCAGGCGCCCAGGGTAGCTGAATTGGCAAAGCATCGGAAGTGGTACTCGAAGGTTGCGAGTTCAGGTCCCACCCGGGGCGCACGTATTTCTCCACTTTCTTTCTTAACGTTCCTAAATTTCTGTTTCGCACGGAAACGGTCTGGACCAGGGTTCGGCAACCTGCGATTCCCGGAACGTCGTCATAACCCCCACCCCCCTCCGCGTCCCCCGGTCCCTTCGTAGCTGAAGGCCGACACGATAGTTTTGGCCTCAAACGGGGTTGGCATTGTCCCCCATCTTCACACTTAGGCAGATTACTGTCAATTATTGTGAAATACTATTATCCATTCACGAATTTTCCCCTTTTGCATGTAAATCCCCCCTCCCCCCCGTCCTCCACACCCGACTTGCAGTCCGGCCTACCCCCCTGTCAGCTTTATGCAACTCGGCCATCCACTTAATAAGGTTGCCGGCCCCTAGTCTAGACTACTGCGGCTTTCACAACGCTCCCATAGACTTTCTTTATACATAACTATAGAACACACCACAAACTTATCGCTATTATGAATGAGACAGGATGCATACTCGTTACGATGGTGTTCGTCGCGAAGCTGCGCTTTTATAGTTCTCACCAAAGGGAATCCGGCGTTCCGGTTCCTCTCGAGGACCGCCTTAAGCCTCTCGAGCGACTCGTGTCCGTAACGGGACAGCTGGAACCCCAACGCCCAGTACGGCGGCAGGAAGGGCCTCCCTATCACCTGCACGAGCATGACACGTGACATCTTCAATCATAAAGCGCTGACTGCCGGCAGAGTTGTCAGAATCACTTATTGCAAGCGGACTTGGGTCGTCTGAACGCATAGCAAGTATTGAGGAGCCACCCTCGCCCAATTTGCCCCCTCTGCTAAAAGCAGAAATTAGCCTACGAAATTCTTCCGGCCGTATCAATGGCAGCCAATCTTCACAGTTTTGTTCGTGCTTCCGGTGATCTTTTGCACAGCTCTGAAAAATAAAATCAGATTGACGGTGTGAGCACTTACGGACGAACACTTCAAGAAGTGTAGCTCAGAAGCAGTAGGTGTTTCCCTTCGCTAATAAGAAAGTAAGAAAACGGTTTTTTTTTTCTTTGTAGAATAGAGGGGTACAAAGAAAAATTTGTCCCGGCTTGTAGGTTTTGCCATGACTGGAAACAGCACCGCCGAAGAAAACGAAACTATGTCGTTGGTGTCCTAGTGAGATACCCGCACATGGCGCGTATGCCGCTTGGCATACGTGCCAATACTATTTTTTTCCGAATCGACACAGGATGAATTTAAAGTGTGCCCCACAGAATTGTTACTTTGGTTAACGCTCTCAGTTGTGTGGATTTCTTATCCGTAGCGTTAATTTTTGCATTTAATGTACCTGACAGCATTCGCGGAAAATAGTAAACTTTTTTTTCTCGCTGGAAAAAGTAATATTTTTTTACTGGAAAACTAAACTGTTTTTGTTTTCGCGGGAAAACGTAAACTGTGTTTTTTTGCGGGAAAGAGTAAACTGTTTTTCTCGCGGGAGACACTAAACTTTTTTTTTTTGCAGTGACGTCATCTCCGTCACGGAAGTGACGCCAGTACAACGAAGCAAGCGGCCTGTAAAGGGCGCACCCCTGCACACGGGGTCTTCTTGAGGGGAAGCAACCTTTAGTACTAAAAAGCACGTTATACTTAGGGTTCTTCCTTTTCGGGTTTTATATTTTAACGCGAAAGTGTTTTATGCAGGGATACACCAAGATTTCACTGACGTCATATCCGTCACGGGAGTGAGGCCAGTACACCTTTGCCGATGCGACCCGCCAGCAGGACGTCACTCACCAAGCACACCCACAAGACAGCCGCTGACCCACAAATCATGCCCAGCTGCAGATTTGGCTGCACATTTCACTCTCGTGTTTTACCGATTCCTGTGACAGAGGAACCAACCACAGTTTTTTTTTTTTTTTGCTCTTCCCTCAGCGCCTTGCTACCCTGCAACGACGCGGAGGCACGTATGGGACGTACGCTTGTGTAGAGTTCGATGACCTCCTTCGGCGAGTCTCCCACGAAGAGGAAAAAGTCGAGCACGCCGCCAATGGTGGCCAGGCGCAGTGCAGGGGCATCGAGAAGCGTGTACTCTGCGGTCACAAACACGTCGTGGGGGAGCGCTCGTGCGAGCCATTTCCAATTGGCGGGTACGCTAAACCTAAACTTTGGCCGAGCGAGCTTCAAAGAATCTAAACCCGACTACTCCTTGAGTGAAGCCTGATCGAACTCGAACGAAATGGCGTTACGTTTAGTCCTGAAACGGGGTGAAGCAGATAACTTGCGCATGCTCATGCAAGCACATTTTAGATGCCTTGATTGTCCTACATGCGGATCTCCACGACTATCGATTAAAGGGACCCTGCAACACTTCTTTCAACTTTTTCTGAAATCTTACATGCTTGCAGAACGTAGTCACCCAACACACCCAGTACTTAGATTAGGGGGTCGCAAGGTACCTCAGCCAAGAGTTACTGCTCTATGCCCATCACATAACTTGTAAACTCGCTCAAAAGATTTTTTTCTCTTTCCCGGTCTTGACCTTCTTCGAACCATGTAGCGGCTGTTGGTCGGTTTTCCTTAAGTTGCAGCAATGACGCTTTTCGACAGCAACTTAAAAAAAAAAGCCGCAAGAACAAAGCAGAAATGAAAGACGTATCTGGTGCGACGAGCAAATCAGTGCTGCTCCGTGCTGGAGGTAACTATAGCTTTCGCAGTGGTTCCAGACGCTAAGGAAAGAGTAAAAGCACTTAACGAGAGTGTTGCAGGGTCCCTTTAAGTACAATGATCGTCGCTGCACTGGGGAGTCTGGTATTTGCTGGACGGAATATAGTGACATTCAGAAAACATATAGGTAGAGCAAGTCAATACAGACCATTTGTTCGTTTTTTTTTTACTTCTAGCCCGTCGCACACACGAGAAAGAAGTAACGTTTTCTTCTTCTTGAGTTTGCAGTAGCCGCGATTAACGAAAGCGCATGCGCACCATGCATATCTGGCGGACGATAAACGAGTATGCATGCTCGGCGAAATGTTCCGGAGCCGGGCGCGTATGCTACGGCGGTTAGAATATAGGCCACGGGCAAGGTATACCGCCACTTGTAAAAGATGACGGACCCTGGGAAAGGAAGAGAACGACCATGCTTTGGAGCGCACTTGAAGCGATGCGCAGTACAGCCTCCCAAAATATTAATAATATAGTAGGAGTGACGACCGATCGGCATGTCAGCGCCTTATCGCGGTGTTCACCGGCGAAATAGGCGAGAGTACGCGCACGCGCATAGAACTATCTGCTGCGTGGAGCGTGGTCTGCTCCGCTGTTCTCCTCAGGGCAACCCACCGCCTGTGTTTCTTATCTTGCAAGGCCATTTCGCTACCGCCAAAGGTAGGTAGCAGCGTAAGGGACAAGGTTTTATTTTTATCAGATTTTTATTTATCGCATTACATAGCGCAGTGGCATAAGGCCATTCCGACCAAAAAACCCGCCCTGTTCTACTTTTATTTATCTTTCCAGTGGCATTACTCACGCTGAGCGGGGCAAGTAATCCGAAAGAAAAATCAAACGCGCATTTGATATGCGCATGTGCTTCAAATAACCACGGTTTCAAATAACCACAGTGGCAGGGGGTGTACCGCTCTCAAGGAAACAGCGTAGCAGACGACACTCCTACAGCAGACAATCCTATGCGCGTGCGCATACTCTCGCCTATTTCGCTGCTGAACACCGTGATAAGGCGCTGACATGCCGACCGGTCGTCGCTCCCGCTATATTTTAAAAATTTTTGGAGGCTGTACAGGCATGTGGCCTTGAGTAAGGTCCTCCGTATGAGGTTGAACAATAGCGAGTTTGGGTCGTAACAATCGACTTCCTACCTTTCTTCGATGTTAGTGTAACGTTGCACTTATTACACGTACTCTAAGATTACAATTATTTCCGCGTAATTAACCGTTACAACAGAACGAAGGGTATTTCCGCTCGAGCAATGCGCAGAGAATATAATCGCCCGTCTCGTTTACCCGCCCAGATGTTAGTGCCATCGCGATACTCGAGACAGCGCACGTACCCATGGCGTTGCTGTTGAGGAGGAGGAGGCCGTGCGCTTTCCCGCCTTCTTCGACGCACAGGTAGAAAGGGTGGACGCCGTACAGGTTGGCGCCGTCCTGCGAGAGCGGTGAGCCACGTAAACCAATAAACGCATTTCCTTCGCGCTTCGCGGTGAGAGAACGATTACAGGGGATGCTGGTAACCTTCTAAGAATGTGGAGGTGAAAGCCTAGTGTGACCTCTAGTGTGACCTCTAGTGTGACCTCTCGAGTGATCTGCTAGTGAACTTTCTGTTGAACTTTCATGTTGCCCCCGCGGGGCCGCATCCTCCCGATGGCGATCCCGACGAGCGTCATTTCGATCTCCTCAAGCCTGTTACGCCATGGCGTACCGTATTTTCGCGCGTATATCCCACCCCTGCATATAACCCGCACCCCCACTTTCCGTCGACGAATAAATAAATATATATCCCCGCGTATTGCCCGCATATTTTATGCATAAAAGGATGGACTCAAGCAACATTAAACATTTGTTTATGTAGAAGAACGTATTTAGCTGACTACGTAACTACATGACTTGTCGCATACGTTTTTGCAGGTTGGTATATCGTTGAGCTGTGTGTGCAAAATAAGCAGTGTCATTGGGATAACAGTGGCTTAGTCGCTATTACTGCTGTAGAGGCATCACGGCCCAACGTGCATTGCGGTGAAGCTGCACCAAAAGAAATCCCTGGAATATAATCCGCATCTCTACTTCACCCCTGAAATTTTCGCATTTTTGGTGCGGGTTATACGCGCGAATACGGCACTTTCTAGGTCTCCCCGCCCACGACGATGGGCTGATGCGTCGTCACTTTCAGCGATGTGCAATAAATTCAGCTTTGAACCGATGCTGCGAGATATACAGTCGAACCTTGTTAAAATGAAGTAGTATCGGAGCAGCAATTAAGTTCGCTATATCCGATATTCGTTGTAACGGTAGAGCTAAAAATCGGTTCAAACCAGTCGGTAATCTGGCTCCCACAAATGTCCTTGATGCAAAGACGCATTATTCTAATCTTCGGACCTACTATAAACAAGGTAACCCTTATCTTTCTCCTTGTGGCACTTCAAGCTCAATGAACCGGAACATGAAACGGCAAATTGCTACAGAACAAAGTTCATTCGAGAAAACAGGCCTGCGTTCCTATTTTTTCAAGGAAGGACGAGATCTTTGCCTGGTGGCTATTCACAGCACTGAGCAGGATGAAGTTTTCCACAGTGTCCACGAACAAAGGGGCCTTTTCTGCTTCTGCAGTTTCGGACGCTGGGAGCTTTTCCAAGTAGCTTCTAAGCCTACTGGTCAAATATTTCTTCGTTATACCACAGTTCCACTTATAAAAGAATAAGTGTCATTGAAAGGAAGCGTGAACAACCAAGGTTTGTATTTGGTTCGCTATAGCCAATAATTCGCTATATAAGTGTCTGTTAAAATGAGGTTCAGGTGTCTGTACAAGGCGCGTCCAGAATGTTCTATGCTCTATCGCCCTTTCTCAGTAAACACCTGCAGGGCTATTGTTTTCTTTTTTCAGCGCGTGCTTTGATTTCCTGTGCGGTTATGGGTACCTCACAGCAATTTCTTGTACGCTTTTCTGTGAGTCAAAACGCGAAAATGATCGTCGGTTAATTAGGTTAGTTGCTGGTGAAATTTATTTCAGGTAAAGTATATGCCACGGATGATGGGTTGCTTTTGCTATGACGGAATATTTCTGTGCTGACGTTTTATTGCGGTCTGGCTGAATTTCGGAACAAGAGATTAGGAGATCTGTGCGCGAGCTCACAAACTATCTATGTATGTGCTCCTGAAAATCGCTTTCTGTTGACTGAGCATGCTTGTAAAATTGACTACTCGTTGTTGGTACAAAACGCGTAAGTTGCTTTACAATTTACAATTAAAAAATACTGAACTACCACCTCTGCGCAGATCATGGAAGAGTTCGTGGAAAATTGCGGGCGCATAGCTTCCAAAAGAAGCCCACATTCAGCCCTGACATATTGTCATAAGTTGGCTTTCCCTCATTACATAAAAAAATTTGCAGTGAAACATGCCTTGCAGGTCGTTTTTGATCAGTTTGTGTGAAAACGCAACCGCTGGCGGCCGCTGTGCAGGGGCAGATATCAAACGAAACCAGCGCGACTATAAACGTCCTCTCTTCCCCAAAGTAACTGATTAAGGCGGATTTCTGGAAAGTTGGTATTGCTTGGTAGACGAGTAAATCGCGAAAATTACGCGAAGGACGAAGAAGGACAACGGTTGTCCCGGGGTTCCTCCTTCGTCCTTTGTCTAATTAATCCGCTTAACTGTTTATCAGAGGACACGATACATCTCTAACTCGAAGCATGCTTAAAGCCATGCCACATCATGATGATGTATCCCTCCGCAACAACCGTCGTATGATGATGTAGCCACAGACATATGAAACAATGGCGGCGGCGTAGTCAGTACAGTAAAATACACGATTGTGATCCCTTTGTAGTGGCAACGATACGATATCATCATAATCATCATTATCAAGTGAGAGAGAGGGGAATAAACGTTCGCTTTTATTAAGCGTTTATTTCTCTCTCTCCCTCTCTATCTCTCACTTGATAATGATGATGATGATGATATCGAGATAAATTTGCTCTTGATGTTCCTTTTTTTTTAGGAGCGGGACCATAGGCCTTCTCATCAGCACGGTGCGACATGAGTTGAATTACGAGGAGAGCGTTGATGTTTCAATTACCTCTCATGTTTTATCTTCTCATTAAGAAGGCATCAACCTTTCGTAATTTATTCCTTCCTTCCCGCGTACGCAGTGACGAAGATCTCACCTTTGGCGCCTGGTCCCTGGCGAACATGGCGTGCGTGGAGAAGTCGAAATTGTGCCTCAGGCTCGGGTGTGACAGCTCTCCGAAGCCGTACAGGTTTTTGGACGGCAGGTACGTCACGAACTGCAGGAACTGGTTTGTCATCACCAGGCCGCCGATTCTCGTGTCGATCCTGTATATACCCCGCGGCGCGCAGGATGGTGTTGACATCCGTGTATTTTATGCCTCCAGAATGGCTCTGTCATATCGTTGGTGGCTTGTACGAGCTCCAGTAGTGTTTCCTAAGCTGGGAGACGGCGCTGTAATGCACCAATGCTTGCGACAATAGCCAAGCCCTTTGATAAAAACGGCAAAGCCTAAGCAAGCTGATAGTACTACCCTGTGTACCGCTACGAATACCGTCAAAGCTTCTTAATAGAGAGTTAAAGCGATCGAAAAACCGGTGCCGGCACGGCGCGTGATAGGCAGTCGGACCCGCCATGGTGGCTCAATGGCTAACGCGTTGCGCTTCTTAGCTCGATGACGCGGGTTCGACCACGGCTGCGGTGACCGCTTTTTTTATAGAGACGAGAGGCGAAAACGCTCGTATGTCATGATGTGTCGTGAGTAGGACAGCCATACTTCGAGATCTGGATTTTTAGTAAATGGTCGGAGCACCTGCGCATGCGCGCAATCGGCTTCGCACCTGCGCACCCGGAGCAGTCCTGCTTGCTTGACTACCGGGTACCGTGCGCGGACCTATTCTCGGCTGTATACTCGAAACTTCCCTCTAACTTTTACCCTGTAGTCCCGCGGTTTCTAGCTGTTTCTCAAGCACGTTGCCGACGGGGCTAAGTACACTTGCTGCGCCTTGCTGCCAACCTCTCACGTAGGCAAGAGCGTCACCTAACGCTGCAGCTGCAACGCTATTGCGTGTCCACATGTGCTTCCTTCCAGCCCGACTCCTTGTTTCTCCGTTGCCGATGCTAGCCTCATTCCCTCCCTACGCCCTCCACGCCTCTCGCTTGAAAGTCACGAAGACAAAATGCAATTTTGGTTCATTAAAAAAATGGTGCAGCTAGCACTATTGGTGCAAGGCTGGAGAAACAGCGGAGCTGGGGGTCGACCTGGCTTCTTCTTCTCCCTGACCGTACTCCACCTCACGAGCGCTGTACTCGGGATCTTCCGCTCTGCGCTGCCGTTGAGGCACGGCGGCTCCGACGCGATGCTCGTGGGTTGGATCGTAGCCCTCTCAAATGTTCTCGAGCAGCGATACGAGGGCGTTCACGATGCGCTTTTTCCTCCTTACATGTTATATGCTTCTTCGGCCGACCCACGTTTCGCGGGAGTGTAAATGATTTGCTCGGCGCGGACCAACGAAGCGCTGCGTATCGCCGATGCAGTAACTCCATCTAGGCTAGGCTTGGCGCCGCCTACGAAACTGCACGAAGGTCGTGCTGGGCACCGCGCTCCGGAGGAGTTTTCTTATTTTTTTTTTTTTTTTTGCTAACCCCACCGGAGCAAACCCAAGCTTAAAGGGAACCTGCAACACTTTTTTCAACTTTTTTTGAACTCCTAAATGCTTGCAGAACGTAGTCACCCAACACACCCAGTACTTAGATTAGGGGGGCGCAAAGTGCCTTAGCCAAAAATTACTGCTCTATGCCCATCAGAAAACTTGTAACCTGGCTCAAAAAAGTTTTCTTTCTTTCCCGGTCTTGACGTTCTTTGACGGCTCGAAGTACGTCACTAAGGTCATGTAGCGGTTGTGCACGGGCTGGTTTTCCTTCAGTTGCAGCAATGAACGCTCTTCGACAGCAATTTAAAAGAATCCACAAACAGAGCAGAAATGGAAGGCATATCTGGTGCGACGAGCCTAATCACGCAGTGCCGCTCCGTGCTGGCGATAACTATAGCTTTCGCAGAGCTTCCAGACGCGAAGGAAAGAGTGAAAGCGCTTATCGAGTGTGTTGCAGGGTCCCTTTAAACCGCTCCGCTGTTGAAAGTCTGATTGTCCTGATATCAACGGCAGCAATTTTTACCGCGAACTTTTGACGAACAACCAATGTTAAGAAACCAGATGAAGCAGCTAGTGGCGACTCCCTAGCCACTTTCCGGAGATTTCCCTATGACGTCACAGAATGTTGCTTGTGCGATTGGCGGCCGCCTTCTATAAGCCACCGACCAGTAGTCGTTCAGCCTCGGTTCCGTTTGATTGTATTGTCGCGGAGCCCCCCGTTCAGTTTGCTTTTTTCTATTTCGTAGCACCCTTCTTCGGTCACCAAGCCCTGTTTTTTCTAAAAAGGCATGTGGCTTGCGCGCTGACCGACCGAAAGACGCGGCTGTTAAAGGGGACCATCGGCCCAACTTGGGTTTCGGCGCGGCCGCGGCGTTCCATACATCCCGTGGCGTGCGCGCCACTTTCGGGCTCCGGGTCCTCGGTGTAGTTCAGGCGACCTTTCTGTCTTTGACACTGTTTATTTTAGTGTTTTGTCTGAACTACTTTTTCTACGTCAATAATTCTCCAAGTGCGAGTTTTCGGGTTCAGATTTTCTGTCTGTGTGTGAATGGTCCTCTTCACTTCGGCGGGAACATGGCTGATTAGTGTTTACAAGCGTCTCCCCGATTGGCTGCAGAAAGTTGGGCCAGAATGCGCTTTTTTTCCCACGAGTCCGCATGAAGCGAATATAAACCCTCTCCGCCGGGTTCACGGGCGTCCTGCATAAGGGGCTGATTCGAGAAACGCTGCCGCCCGACGTCAGGCCCTTTAGCCGGAGGACCACGGTCCAGTCAGCCATGTCCCGTTTAGTACTCTTGTTCTCTTGACTGTTTTTCTCATTTGATGTAATAAGTGTATTCGTCCAAATATGTATGTGTTACACGTCGGCCAACGTCATGAGTAAATTAAGCAAGTTAACCTTAAACCTTTCTTCGACGTCTCCACTTCTTCACCGCGATCATCATGCTACCGTAGCGGCAGGTATTGGCCAAGTTTCGCCGCTACGGTATCACTGCAACGCTAACGTGCAGTTAATGCACTGATAACTATGTTTTAGTGCTTACCCAGAATACGTAGCTTCTGCCCATATTACATCACTTAAAGGGACCCCGCAACAGTTACCATTGACTGCTAGGAATGTATTTTGGGGTAAAGTCTATTGTCCCAGCAATCTCCTCCCGCAAGAATGATGAAAATCCGTTCAATACGACCGAAACTACGCGCGATGAAAAATCTCGCATAATCGTTCCCTCTCAACTCGACCGCGGACGGACAACGCGACGAAAGCTGCGCGATCTCTCCCGGAGAGGGAACGGCTGACGGCGTTCTCTTCGGCGTCCTTCGATATATCACAGGCCGGGGAGTTTTCTCCTTTTCTCCGCAACGTGGAGGAGCCTATTTCCGGTCTGGTGCCACAAAAAAGCAGGCATGGGTGCCTGCTCGCAAGTGCGCGCTCGGGCTGGTAAGGCGTTTTTGATGCAATAAACGTTTGTAGTCGAGTGGTCCCGTTGAAAGGGTAGTATTGAGCTCATCACTCAAACTCCGCGCACACTCAAAACACAAAAGAAACGGCAAAACTGTGCCTACAGGTTCAAGCATAGAAGAGGTTCGTACACAGCGATGACGACGGCGGAAATGGGAGAAATTAGTCGCGAAGTTGACCAGTGACAGCCGATCGGGCAGCCATGGCCTCAGTGACGTCGCTTAGGCCATGCCAGGGGTGCATAATGAGGAGAACTGAAGAGAGCGCGATTGGTTTTTCTGCGTCTTTCACAGCGATTTGCGCGCTCACCGCTTCACGTGCACGTGTAATATTAGGCTCAGGTATTCCTGGCAGTGTAATCTAAACGTCGCTCAGGTTTACTTGCACTGCTCAAAGAGTGTTTCAGGGTCCCTTTAATGCATACGCAGCGCGAATTTGGAAAGTTTGTTTTCTATAATTTCTTGCGTTTTTACGATTAAGGAATGGCTGACGATTACTATACTTCCTAATGAGAAATTCGTGTGCAGAGCGAGCTCCACTCTTCGCGGCCACGGCCATTGGCTACTGCAGGAAGTGATCGCGTGACGAGCGAACGCAATGTGGCGCGCGCTACTCCGCCGCTATCTCGCAACGTGTCGCCGAAGCCGAGCATGCAGTTGCAAATCGTGTTTGAACCTCCCGCGCAGATGCCAGTGACGGTAATTTCCTGCGTCGGCGGCGTGAACTGCGCCTTAGGAAATGAACGCGCCATCGTCGAGCGCACCACGGCACCCGCTACTGTGGCGTCATCTCACAGCGCGTCGAGCCGCTTGTCTCACTGCCTCCACCTCCCACTTTCGCCACGCTTCCCTCCTACGTTTTCTTCCCGTCTTCGGTTCTCCCTTCGTTCGCTCAGTAACGCGGACAACACCGCCGTCAAAGTATACAGTAGCGGGCGCCAAAGGGCTGCGCAGTAAAATGTCTTTCGTGCCTGCAATAAAGCTGAGTAAGTTACCAAGGGCTTGTTCTTTCAAACTGAACAATGTCGTACAGTTGAACTCGTTATAACGAACACTGATATAGCGAATTATCGGATATAGAGGACAAATTACGAACTTTGGTTGGTCACGCTTCATTTCAATGACACTTATTCTTTAATAACGAAAGCAAAACTGTTAGGGCCACGCAAACTATCGCATTATATTTGATCAGTAGGCACATACTTGAAAAAACATCCCCCCCGCGAGGGGCGCGATCAAATGCAGAGCATTTCCGGGCGCGCACGACGTTAAGTAGTTTGCGTTACGTTAATGTTGTTGCACTTGTGGCAACTGCTGACAAGAAAGCGCTCGTCAGCAGTAATTTGAATGAGTCAACGATATAAGGCGCGTCCGTAGCGTCGCATTCTGTGTCGGCATTGTGGCGCAGTCGGTAGAGTACCATGTACCTTGCGTTCCGCCCGCAGGGCCGAGGGATCGAAACCTGGCGCCGGATAGTATTTTTTTTTATATAGTAGGAAGGGGTGCGGTGCGGACTACGGACGCCAACGCGGGTGACATCGTGAGTTACTGAAATGCTCTGCATTTAAAAACTCCCTGAGTCCGAAACTGCAGACGTAGAAAAGGCCTCTTTCTTCTTAGACACTGCGGAAAACTTCATCCTGCTCGTGCTGTGAATAGCCACCAGAGGAAGATCACATCCTTCCGCGAAAAAATAAGGACGCAGGCCTGTTTTGTGATATGAACTTTGTTCTGTTGTAATTTCCCGTTTCATGTTCTGGTTCATTGAGCTTGAAATGCCATAAGAAGGAAGGCATGGGTTACATTGTGTATAGTAGGTTCTAAGATCAAAATTTGGTATCTAATATTGTTGCGGGAGCCAGATTACCGGTTGGTTTGAACCGATTTTTGGCTCTACAGTTATAACGAATATCGGATATAGCGAACTAAATTGCTGCTCCGATACTACTTCGTTACAACGAGGTTCGACTGTATTTAGTCTTTATGGCCCCTTTAAAACCCGTATATGAGGACTCCGTGGTACGAGGAGAGGTTACGGGACTCACAGCTTGACCTCGGTGTGTCGCCGCAGTATGCTGAAGTAGAAGTAGCCCCCTTTGGTGGTGCCCATCTTGAACGAGTACTGCGGGTTGCAGGCTCGGTGGGCCCGCTTGATAAACGCGAAGTTGTCCAGCATCGGAACTTCATAGCGGCGCTCGTCCGCGTTGCTGAACTGCTTGCACACGACGCCGTTACATGCGTATAGGATAATAAAAGGACGTTTCTCGAGAAGCGATCCGTTAATAAGTTAGCCCTCGCTATGACGATGCAATCGGGAACGGAAAATGACTCCGGTATAAGCGTTCTGCAGCTGAGCACGGGGACGCGGGTTCGACTCGCAGCCGCGGCGGCCGCTTTTCTGATGGAGACGAAAAGCAAAAAAAAAAAAAAAAAAACCGTGTGTTCGAGATTTCGGCGCGCGTTAAAGATCCCCAGGTGGCCAAAATTAAGCAGGAGCCCTCCGCTACGGCGCGCCTCACCGCCTGTGAGACGTCGGCGCGTTCAACCCTACGATCGATCGATCAATCAATCAATCAATCAATCAATCAATCAATCAATCAATCAATCAATCAATCAATCAATCAATCAATCAATCAATCAATCAATCAATCAAAATCAATCAATCAATCAATCAATCAATCAATCAATCAATCAATCAATCAATCAATCAATCCATAGACTTCGTTATAAGCGAAACCCCTTTAAAAGTGGTTAAAAGTTCGAATAAAGCGATATTAGATGCGACTGCATCTCATTCACTCGCCTTGTCCCTGCATCCGGCGTCGGCGTTGTTGTCGGCGTCCACCCCTCCCCCATTCTCCTCGCCGCGTGAGCTGCGCTCTCCGCCGCTCACCCCCTCTCCTTTCCGATAGCGAACACTCTCTCGCGAGGGGCATTGGATTGGATTCGAATGGATTGGCTTGGATTGGCTTGGCTTGGATTGAATTTGGATTAGATTGGATTGGATTAAAGTGGATTGTTTTGGATTGTGTTGCGTCATAGCCGCGGCAGACGCACTGGCGCCGGCGCGTCCCCTCACCGTTATGCGCGCTATAAAACGCGGTGCCTGCGCCGCTCCGCCCCATCGTTCCAGCGCCGTTCCTCCGCTGTCCAACGCTGCAACGTGAACCTTCTATGCGTCGCATCTACACAGGGGTTCCCGCGAGGGGAGGTGGGAGATTTTTTTTTTAATAAAGCGATCTGGCCGTAGAGAGAATTTACCGTGCTTGTATTCGGTCTCAACGAGCGAGTTTCGAAACCCATATAGCTTGTCATCATCGAACATTCCACAAGTCATTCCGGTCGGAACAGTGCAAAGCCACGGTTTATTATAGTATACTTAATTCATTCTAAGGGCTGCTGAGACTTCATTGCTTGTACGAGTTCTGTGTTATTTGAAATGCGCTTGAAGGAACTCTGTGGGCGTGAGGTACAACGACCGCTGAAACATTCCGCGTATAGCCCATGCAGCAGCATTCTAAAATGATAAGACAAAAAAGGTTGACACCCACCCAAATGTCGCATACGTTCACGAAGGATAGCTAGGCAGCTTGCTGAGTTAAGCAAATAACTGCCCAGAAGGCTGAGCGTTAATTGTTCGTAAACTAGGCGGCAACTCGAGGTGAGATATAAATACGCGCCCTACATATATAGAGAATCGCCATGTTTAAATCACCTGAAATTGTTCCTTCTTTTGTGCTATCACCTGTCGGTCAATAGTTGATTATTTTGCTGCGGTTGGGCCCGTAAATTTTGACCCATGACAGTTTAATTTAAATTAACTATGCAGTGACGGAAAAAGGATTCGTTAGCGTGGTTAACGCACCTGTGCGAAGCTGCCAGTGGTGTATAAAGACACGAGTCATTCAGCCACTTTCTTTTCGACTCCAAAAATTCTTCATCTCTTTCTATGACTCACCACAACCTCCCCTTTGCTTTCCGAGGTTTTCTTGACTGCCAACCCCTATTTTCTGTCTTATTTCACGGAGCCCCTCATTTCCAATTTTCTGATTCGCTATATGCTTAGCGAGGGCCTCTGTTCTGGCAGTCTTGGTGCCAAAGGGAGCTTAAGAGGGTTCAACGCTGGTCGACCACTCTCGACATGTCGTAGACACTCGAGTCACGGCCCGGGGGTTAAAAAGAAGGTCCCCTTCACCCCGAGTAGTCCGAGTGGCGCTGGCTACCACCCCCAAGTGCAGGAAACAAAAATACCTTAACATAAATACCCGAGAAAGTGCTGGGGAAACAGCCCCGCCGGTAGCGTAGTGGTTATCGCACCAGACCGGTATTCTGGAGGTCGTGGGTTCGGATCCCACCCGGCGGGCATTTTTTCACCACTTTCTTTTCGACTCCAAAAATTCTTCATCTCTTTCTATGACTCACCACAACCTCCCCTTTGCTTTCCGAGGTTTTCTTGACTGCCAACCCCTATTTTCTGTCTTATTTCACGGAGCCCCTCATTTCCAATTTTCTGATTCGCTATATGCTTAGCGAGGGCCTCTGTTCTGGCAGTCTTGGTGCCAAAGGGAGCTTAAGAGGGTTCAACGCTGGTCGACCACTCTCGACATGTCGTAGACACTCGAGTCACGGCCCGGGGGTTAAAAAGAAGGTCCCCTTCACCCCGAGTAGTCCGAGTGGCGCTGGCTACCACCCCCAAGTGCAGGAAACAAAAATACCTTAACATAAATACCCGAGAAAGTGCTGGGGAAACAGCCCCGCCGGTAGCGTAGTGGTTATCGCACCAGACCGGTATTCTGGAGGTCGTGGGTTCGGATCCCACCCGGCGGGCATTTTTTCACCACTTTCTTTTCGACTCCAAAAATTCTTCATCTCTTTCTATGACTCACCACAACCTCCCCTTTGCTTTCCGAGGTTTTCTTGACTGCCAACCCCTATTTTCTGTCTATATATATATATATATATATATATATATATATATATATATATATATATATATATATATATATATATATATATATATATATATATATATATATATGTATGAGGTAAGTAGAGACAGAGACACACGAGAAAAACATTTAAGAAATAAAAAAATAAATGTTTACTGATACTGACTTTCAGGAAGAGGACTTCCTTTCTTCCACTCTGAGGACTTCCACTCTGAAGAAAGTAAGTATTCTCCCTGAAACGTCAGTAAAGTTTTATTTTTTATTTCTTCAATGTTTTTCTCGTGTGTCTCTGTCTCAACTTAGCTTATTTGTTTCGCGCTCTGTGTGAGTTTTTATGTTGCCAAACCGTTACGTGGCGGCAGAGCGAATGACTCGAACCATGTTGAAGATGAAGCGATGTATAAAAAGGTAGAATGATCTATGTACAGTATTTACATAGCTTCCATTAGAGAGCCCGCGCCAGCAACTTCGTTGTCGTCGTCATCGTCGTAGTCCTAATTGGGTCATTACCCTGTGGGGCATTGTCCGCCTATATGTGAGTTCCATGACAATATATATATAGAAAGAGAGGTCACCAGTGTACAACTCCACAACAGGCATAGGGGTATGGTTAGGCTCTTTTTTACTACGGTTAGTGAAAGTTAGCATTTTTTAAAATTTACGTAACAAAGAAAGAAAGAAAAAACAACACGCGGCCACAGTGGAGAGCAAACCCACGCCTTTTGATGTGATCTCGAATGCCTTCGAGATCAAATCGAGATCGAGCCCTGCCCTGACGCCCAGCGCGGACTGATCGAGCGGGTAAGACGGATTGCGACAGCAAGTGGGCCCTGGACTAACGGCACCGCCCTCTCAGAGCTGAATACTCAGAGAGAGAGAGAGAGAGAGAGAAAAGCAAAAAGCCCGGATTGCTGCTCGACACTGGGGAAGGGGTGTGCAGGGGATGAAGGAGAGGGCAGGCAAAAAAAAGGGGGAAAGGAGCAGGGCCGCGTACACATTTTAGTCCCTTTGCGGGTACTATAGTCTTTTAGCTATGCCTGTGTCCTTCAGAAAACGCAGAAGGTTTTTGTTGCCTTCTGCGAGGTCGATTCAGCAAGGGTTCTATTACCACTGCCTCCCGGCCGCCTAAGCGTGTGTTTGGTCGTCCATTAAATATCCGAACTCTGTCTTAGTTCAATGCTTTGTTAATATAGATTTAACCGGAGTACCTTGAAACGAGCGATTCGGTTGTGGTACTTGGTGAAGCTGAACTGGACGTTGGGTATGAGGCCCTCGGCGTAGGGGCTGTACGGGGCGCCGGCGTAGGTCAGGTTGAGGGTCACGTGGTCCTCGTCCAGGGCCGAGGAGCCGAGCAGCCGGTAGCCGTAGTAGTCGGTCGGCTGGAAGCAGCGCGGGTACGGCGGCCCAGCCTCCTTCCACATGCACATGACCTTCTCGCAGTCCTCCTTGCGCTCTGTCACTGCACGCGGAAGCGCGACACGACTTAAAGGAACTTACTTCCGGATGTAACTTCCGGCGTTCACCTATTAGGAACGAACTTGGTCTTGCAAAGCGCACTGGAGGAAAACTCCGTCACCGCACGCGGAGGTGTACGAGTATCCGACGCTTTGACGCAAGCGACACAACTTATGGGAACTTACTTCCGGATCTCATTTCCGATGTCCTCCTATAAGGCAGGAACTTTATCTTACAGGGAATACTGGAGGAAAACAATTCACTGCACGCGGAGGCGCACTACGAAAATCTGACGCGCCTTGACGAAAGCGACGTGGCTTATGAGGAACTAACTTCCGGTGCTCACTTCCGGTGTTCACCCATAACGCAGAAACCTATAGGCTCACAGAGCGCAACGGAGGAAAACTTCGATTAGGCCGAATTCATAGCCGAAAAAAGTTGGTATCAAGGAGGAAAGGAAGACAGGCTCTGACTTTTTCTAAAGACCGTGGGTGAAGCAGCTCCGTTATTTTAGGTGTCCGTGGATTCCACTTGTCTATGCGATTCTCCTGCGCTGCTCCTCGCCGAAAGGCACGGGACACCGAGTAGGCGGCTGCGATTGAACCTCACTTCCACACCCAAACCTACATCCAACTCACAAGGTTTGGGAGAGAGCTTTGATCATTTCCACTCTCGAGAACTAGCGACGCGGCCCGTGATTAGTGTATCTTGACCTGAGGAAGCCACCCAGAAGGAACATGTTGTTTCTAATAGAGCGTATATTCTCCCTCCTCTGACGCTGCTTCCGGTCATTTGGAAGTTGATAGTTTCGCCGCCGTGGTACGCGAACTGTGCGAACACCAAAGGAGGTGGTGGAGGACGCGAAATTGGCGGGAAACAAGTAGTAGCAACCAAACAACACTGACAGGTTTATGTGGGTGGGGCTCGGCTACAGTGCACTAGAAGGTAAGGTGTGTCGATCAGGTGAAAAACCCATAGAGAGCGCGGGTCCCTTTTGCGAGGAAAAAATTGTATGGAGCGCAGGAGTTCCCCACAGAACTCCTGTTGCAGCCAGCGCCATCTGTAAGTTTTTAAATCAAACTAAACAGTTATTTGACGGATTTTATAAAACTTTATATGATAAAATAAAGAAATAGACCCATTTAGAGCAATAAATATGGAATAATTTATTAAACAATACTTATGCAACCAACCGGTAAGTAGCGGCCGCCAGGGGCGCTGCTTACAACAGGAGTTCCTCAGCAGAAATTTTCATCGCAAAAGGGACCCCCCAAATCGGCCCCGAATGATACACCACTCTCGTCTAGTACACTGTAGCTCGGCTAAGAGTGACACAAACAGAGCGCCACGTTTGTTTCCTCTCCTCCTATTGCGCCGTGTCTTTTGCGCTGTTTTCAGGCCTAGTCATCAAGCTTGTAGGTTCCGGACTAGACGTTTGCAGGAGACTTCTAGAGACTCGACTGTGCAGCACCAAGAAAGTTACGCTTACTGCAGCATCCGTGGTCATGGGGAAGGTTTCAGCGCAAGTGGGGAAGAGAAAATAGGCTTGGAGAATTGTATTCCTCGCTTTTCCTCCTTCCACCTAGGGGTAAGTTCAGAGCGATATTTGTTGGGGATGGCCTCGGGCTCTACTATCACTCCCAGGGGCCGTGTATCCACTTTTGACTCCACCATTGTTGCGGGGAAGGAACGTGCACACAGTGAATGGGGAAGGCGGGTGATGAGGACAACCCACTTCTCCGCCCGCCCCATCTTACCGATTGTTATGACAAACTGTACGGATAGCGTGGAGGATGGATGGGCTTCCCTTGCAGGCCGTATGACATTCCTTTGCCAATGGCGGTTGCTCTCCGCCTGCAAGTTACTATGAATTACGAAAATTGCGCTAACTGGACATGCAGACGAAGGAAGACAAACAATCCGCAACTCACGACTATTTATTTGCAGGAAAAGAAGTTGCTTAAATAGGCTCACATGTGACAAGGTATATATTTGGCAAAGTGGACGTTGCATCAATGATCGCCTCAGAGAACAAGAACGGCACTGGATCACACTTGCCCATTCATTGCCGTGATTGTGGTTGTGCGCCAGGCCTCAAAGAAACTATATTATCATTGATAGAAGCCGTGACATTGTGGCGCGTGAGCTGTCAGAAGCGTACATCATTAAAAAAATTCACGTATTTCCACGAAGTGAATCATGACGAGTGGGTGAAGCACTGGGGATCTTTCTTACAGTAAATCACTTGTGCCATTGCCCACTCGCGCATGTAAATGAGTGAGAACGCGTGTGTACAGAAAAACAATTCCAATACAATACAATCCGATACAATCCAATCTAATCCAATCCAATGCTTCTCGCGCATGCGCTACACTGTGTACACGGACGCCAAGCCCCGGAAAAAGCGAGGTCCTAAGGTACTTCGGCCTAAAAATCGCGAGGGGTGCATCAGTGAACTGTCATCACTTTTTAGCAATGAATTCAGTTTTTTTAGGCATCATGCGGTGGGCGGACTCTTAGTGTTGTGGTGTTGTTATCACTTTCACTATCTGCTTTATTGTTTTATGTTACGTAGAAGCCTATTTAGGCCAACTTCTTTTCCTGCAAATAAATATTTGTGAGTTGCCCATTGTTTGTCTTCCTTACTGTGTATGTACAGTTGCGCAATTTTCTTAATTCATATTGCACGAACAAGTCCAACAGCATATTTTACCAGTTACCATGTTTTTCCCGCAGAGTTCCCTACTTACAGAGGGAAAACTGTCGCTGCAGTCGCGTTCCGTCATGGGCACCGCCACATCGGGGAGCGACGTTCTTCGCCTACTTGACTTGGCTGCCCACATGGCTTGTTTTTGCTCTTGAAGCCAAAATTAACAACGAATGTAACATTTTTTTTTCTCGTTCGTCCTGCATAAAGTTTTCAAATAGTCCTTGACAAATAAATCTTGTTGGAACTTTATTTTTACAATAATTCCCCACATTTAAATAATATTTTATATTAAAATTGTTTCTTTTTTAAAGTCGCAGCACACTTTTCAGCCTGTTCATAAGCCATGCCAAGGGCAAGTGGAACTCGCCAGATTTCCCTCTGAAACTCTGAAGCAGATGAAACTCTTTGGTTTCTTCCCCTTCTCCCTCCGTTCTGGAAAAGCGGGCCCCAACGGAGGAGGTTCCGCACTCCCTCAAACCGGTTTTACGGAACGGAGCCCGGATTTTGCCGGAAAGCGTCCTTTTACGGAACGCGTTCCCTCGGGGCCCGTTTTTGCGGCACGGACGGAGAAGAAAGCGAGCCCTCCCCTTCATCTCGTTGCGCATCTCACTGGACGGCACGGCTGCGCACGGTATCCTCTCGTTGAGCGGTGGCTCGAAGGTGTAGAAGCTGCTGCGCTGCCGGTTGTAGAAGTAGGTGGCCACAGTGATGGACACCACGAACACCACCTGCTTCCACTTGCCTGCACAGGAGACGCCGCGCATGCGCAGGGAGCTCGCGTTAACGCTGCCGAGCCGACACCACAGTAACAGTGTCGGGTTGCTAGATTCCTCCTTCGAATCAATAACCAAGAACATAGGATGTGATGGTTGCCAGGACGTGATAGTCGGCACCTTCAAGCAGTCTTTCCGATCACTTTTCCCCTGAGAGATCCCCAACATTTCGTTGAATATAAGGGCTCATTGGTTAATATATTGATTGATTTATTGAGTGAGTGATTGATTCATTGATTGATTCATTCATTTTTATCGATTGATTCGTAAAAGGGGCATTCGCGATGTATCGTCATCCCTCACCAAGGAGAGGGATGATGGTCTTGTTCCCCGACTACTGGGATTGTGACATGCCATTCTATTCTACAGTGTATACTCATAACCACAACCCTATACTCCTCCTATTCCTCGTCCTATTCCTGATTTCGCTTAGCAAGCTTGCGAAGAGTGGGTTATTTCACTGCTAGGAGAATACCATGGTGCTGATGCATCGTGGAGTACAGGCGCCGTCAGAAGCAATTGGAACACGGGAGCTGTGGCCGAACCCCATCGGAGCGCCGTGTAGCCGCACCGGCGCCAAACGAAAAGACCAGAATACGCATGTGCGCCTGGCGATGGCGATAGCCCACCTATACATCTCAAAACACTTCTTACCTATATTCGAGAATTATTCGCAGCATACTGGTCTTGGCGATGGCGCTGAAAGCATACAGACCTAAAAATATTTGAAGAAAAAAAAAAAAAGCTCTCTCTGCAAATTTCTTTGAGAGCGCCGTTCATTCGGCAGCTCGCGTGAGCTGGAAGTGTGCCAAAAAATTAGCAGTGGCTTAGCTCGGCTATGCCAGGATATACGTAGCGTGAGCTAATGTTCAGCTGGTTATTCTTAGGTTTCCTGGTTGTCTTGGATTAGCTGATTATTATGCTTACTGCTGCTAAAACGATTTCCAATCCAATCCAATCCAATCCAATCCAATCCAATTCAATCCAGTCCAGTCCAGTCCAGTCACTGCTCCTCGCGCATCCGCAGCACGGCTCTCCAGGAGCCACGCTAAACGGCTATCAAGCGGCTCTGGCGCACCGTAAGACTTGGCTACTGCGCAACGGAGGCGCACAGCTGGGCATGCGGCGGCGCCAGTGCGTCTGCCGCGGCTGTGACGTCACTCCTCTGGAATGCGCATACCGGCGAATGTGCAGACTTAATTCTCTACACACCCGTACTCCAACTGGATAGGATTTCCAATCCAATCCAATACAATCAAATTTAATCCAATGCAATGCAATGCAATACAATGCTCCTCACGCTTGCGCAGCACGGCCCTTTAAGGTCCCCGCGAAACTGCTCAACCTGCCAGTGTAGCATACACTACAAAACGTTGTCAGATGTGTCTCTGCTATCAGCGCCGTCACCGAGATCAGTACGCTGCGAAGAATGCTCGAAGACAGATTAAAAGCGGTGGTTTGAGATGTATAGGTGGGCTATCGTCGGTGTAGCTACACGGCACTCCTATGAGGCTCGGCCACAGCTCCCGTGCTCGAATTACTTCTGACGGCACCTGTACATGCGTAGCAACGAGCAAGAATCCCCCCCCCCCTCCTTTTTTTTTTTTTTTCAGTCAGCCAGGCAGGAAATTCTACAATGTATTTCTGCGTCGCAACAACAATCGTGGACAGGGTGGGGAAAGCTGATTAGGCGTGTTTTTGCACACACCTATGAGTACCTGGTGCTTAACATATGAACATATCAAGACGAAGCAGTTAACCGGAATTTCATGACCCCGTAGTCGATTGTTTGTGGGGTTTAACGCCCCAAAGCTACACCCGGGCGATGAGGCGCGCCGTAGTGGAGGGCTCCCCGGATTGATTTCGACCACCTGGGGATCCTCAACGCGCGCCGAAATCTCGACACATGGGCGTTTTCGCTTTTTGCCTCCATCAGAAAAGCAGCCACCGCCACCGGAATCGAACCCGCGTCCTGGGGTTCAGCAGCCTTCGCTAGTGAGCCACCGCGGCGTTTATGACTGCGTAGTTCTCAACGTACAGGCAGACAAAAAAAAATCGGGTAACCCTGCACCCCAGTCTGGTGGTGGCATTATTGAGAAGGAGGTTGATATATTTGATAGCGCGTTGATAGCGTTTTGATTGGTCTGGAGGGGAAAGTGCGTGAGAGGGTATGAAGCTAATGGTACGTGAAGGAAAAAAGAAAAGGCCCGAACGGCATTGGCTGCGCAGTATGAACAACGGGTGGTCGAACCGTTTCGTCGTTAACTGGCAACCGTTGTTTATTTTTTCGGTTCAGTTCCGGTTCGTTGTTCAGCATGCTCAAAAAACGGTTCGCGTTCGGGTTCAGTTCCGGAAAAAAAATACCGGTTCGGTTCCGTTTTACGGTTCGCTTCTGTTCCGGTTCGGCACCCTGATACATTCATCTCCTGAACCACGTATCGGGGTACATTTAAATCGCTCGTAGATGCGTTTATATATGTGCGCGAAAAATGGCTGCATGCTTTCGTTTATTTGCGATTAGGGTCTTTGAGGGTTTGACGATTGATTATACGCACTTTGAGCTTTCGCGCTTCTCCCACCTGTCTTTACGAAGGGAGGGTAATTTTTTTTTACTTAGTTTTATAAGTTATGTGTGAACACCACGTACAGCCGCCCAATTTTTTACCAATATCACGAGAGCGTCAACCATTCCTTCGATCAGCGCCGTATGATGGGGCGATACGACAAACATGGCGAGAGTAGACGCATGCGCTTAAGGCCGCTGCTGCCGTCGTCTGCTAGGCTGTTCCAAGAGCACACAGCTACCCTGCACTGCTGTTACCAATCGATTTCACTTGCCCTCTTCGTACCGTTAACGTCTGGTTGGAGGGCAGTGTGATTAGCGAATAAAAATTCCCCCGCATTTCCCCGAGGGGGAGAATGTGAAAGTGCGAATGCACGGTTGTCGGCCCGCTTGCGGCGCTTGCGCTCGGCCCCCGCAGCCCACCGCCTCGCCGCCTTCTCTTCCATCTCTTCCATCGGGTTTGTAGTATCACGTTTACACCACGCAGTTATCAAGCCGCTATAACGCCGCTGAGTCGCCAACGCACGCCGCTGACGACGTAGTTTGAATGCGTTAAAGATATAAGGCGCGTCACTAACACTAATATCAGCGTCGCGTCCGTGGCTTGGTCGGTAGAGCGTCGCGCTGCGGCCGCAAAGTCCTCGGATCGAAACCTGGCGCCGGATGCTGTTTCTTTTTTTTAAATATAGAGGAGCACTGCGGACGCCGCCGCCGCCGCCGCCGCCGCCGCCGGCGGTGGATGGTTTGGGGTCGCTTATAAAGTGCATTCGCACTTAAAAATCGGGGGCGGCCGTCTGCTCTTGGAGCAGCTTAGCGGACGACGACAGAAGCGGCCTTTGCTTAATGCGCTTGCGGCTACTCTCGCCGGGTTTGTCGTATCGCTCCATCATACGGCGCTGATCGAACGAACGGTCCACGCTCCCGTGATATTGGTAAAAAATTGGGCGGCTGTACACACAAAAATACGTTTAACTATACACGCAAAAATAACTGGGCCTATTTTTAAGGAGAAGGACGTAGCCTACAAACAGTAATTTTCTAATGTTAGGGACAGGGAAGGAATAAGTTGCTGTGTCTTCACCTCGCTTCGAATTGTATTGCGTGCTTTTTTGTTTATGAAAAAAAAAAAAAGCTGCACTCTTCAGTGAGCTCATCGGCAGAGTTTTCTTTATCAGGGGCTTGTCAACTGAACATGAGTGTTATCTCTCTCACTATCTCTACTCTTTCTAAAAAAGATGCTAACGAAGAATAAAAAAAAAAGCTGATGTTATAATTTACAACATTTATTACAGGCGGAGACGTCCTCATTTGCATGCAGAAGTCATAAATATAGACAATTCACTCAGTAATCAAAATGAGGCCAAGGCGGATTCACTCCAAATCAGAATCAATATCCGGTATGTGCAGCAGCGCTCGGACTCGAAGTAAACACAAAACAAATAAAGGCGCAGTGTTGCCATTAGGTTGTTAACAACGCACCATTATTCCTGTTCCGTTGCGTAATACTGTGAATAGGGTGAATCTGATTATTACCGAGTTGTCGTATTTCCCTTAACGTACCGAGCGTGCACGTTAAATTGTAGTCTTGAGTTGAGTCTCAATGACATGTTGGCAGACATGTTTGCCTTGCGTGATATAAGGAGTGAGTTGCCGTCGATTCGAGACGCCGCCTCACTCTGCTGGCTAACGGCGACAGCAGTGCTTCAAAAGTCCAACCCCTCTGTCCCGGGTTAATCGAGGAAAGACTGCGCCTCTGCAAACGGATAAACCCCTGGAGGTAACAGGGAGTTGTATCGCTGAAGAAAGTAATAACTTCTCGTCGCTTTCGACAGGATGTCGACCACTTCAGAAATTTGAAAGAGTGTAGCCGTCATTTGACATAGCGACTTCGAAGGGATGGTTTTTCCACGCGGTTTTACAGCCTCGGCCCCAAGCCCAAACACTTGTTTCACTCCCTCGACTGCTACGACGACACTGGTGGTATGGTATGACTTTGTTGTGTCGCGTGTGTTACCGCATTTCCCCGATTCTAACGCCCATCTTTTTTCGCTAGAAGTAACCCTCAAATTCGTGCGCGCGTTACAACACGGCTCAACACTGAAAGCGGCTTCGAAGCTGCCAGCACCTGTTATTTGTACGCGAACGCCTTCAAAAATACAATTCAATTCAATCAAAACAAACTTTTCTGTTTGAAAATTGTAAGGCAAGCTTACCGGCGCGTTACAATCTGGGGAGCATTATAATCGTGGAAATACGGTATTTCTCCTGCTGCCCCCCCCTCCCCCCCCTTCCCCCCAACTTTTACCCCTGCATTTAGCACTGCTGTTTTTGTATTTGACACTGCGTTACAATTCCTTATGTTACGCCGGAACGACAGTGCGCGAAGGATTCTAAAGGAATTTCGTCTTTTATATGATGCCGGTATACACAGGGAATTGGTAGACGCATTTTTGACGTTACCGGTCGGGAGGGCTCTAACTCAAATGACTCTAGTCAGTGCTTGTCGCTCCTAGAAACAAAGACGCCGAGGTCACATTAGAGATTGGTAGTGTTTATTACCGCGGCCACCTAGAGAATTACCATCAGAAATTTCTCACGGCAGTCACTTCTGATTGGCTAAGCACGCCATCCGGAGATTCTCTGGGACAAATATTCCCTGAAAACTCGTTCCTAAAGCTGTTCCTGTGATGTGGAATAGCACCTGCTTTGAAATGAGAAGGACCAGGTTCGAATCCGGCAAAGGGACGGTGTTTTTTTTTTTTGTATTCGTAATTTTTGAAGTTTTCGCCCCTCGTGATTTCGTTAATGCTTTTTTTTTTCATTCAGGTTATTAGACGCACACGACTTGTAGAATGCTTTGGATTACGTTGAATATGTTGTGTTCTGTGTCGTTGGGCTGGGTGAGGTTAGGCTCGTTGCAGTCGGTCTGGATTTCGGTAGGTTATGATGCATTTGGTATGGTAAAACACTTTGGGCAGAATAGCTTAGGTTAGGTTCGGTGAGATTGGGTTATGTTACGTTACCTTGGCAGGTAATATTATTCAGCGAATTTTAGGCCAGCCAGCTTTTAGGGAAACTGCCGGGAGAATTTCCCGGAGGTAATTCTCAAGGCTGCCGTGAGATTAGACGCAGCCATAGTGATTACGCAACGCGCGTTTCTATTTATTTTAACTCACTCATCGTGGCCAAGTTGAAGTGCGGGCCGCCAGATCCGACTGTGTCCCCGCGCGTCGCACTGTCCAGGCTCACTGCTCGCCGTCAAGCGACGCCGGCACGGTTGACGCACGCTGCCCCGACGCCAGCATGCCCGAGACGCTGCGATCCCCGCGCTGGCAGCGAAGAGGAGCGGGTCCGCGAAGAGAATTTTGGGGTGCCGCGCAGGGCCCAGGCCTCCGCGGCGGCTGTTACGGGCTCCCTCCCCCTCCCGGTGCGCGGAGTGCGCCGGGGCTTCTCTTTCGGGAGCCCGGAGCTCCTGGGCCCGCGCCAAAAAACAACACTTTGCTTGATGACGACGATGGCGATGATAGTGGGGAGGATGATGATGATGATGATCCTCGTCATCTCTGAGCATGGTGTTAGCTTCCCTGTTAATTGCAGACCTGTTTAAGGTTTTGTTTCTGCCGTCCAGCGTTACGAGAAAAAAAAAAAAACAAGGCAAAATACCGAGCAGCGCGCGTCAGCATGCGCCTCGTGAGGAGCGCACGGCATCGTCCAAGTTCCGCCTGGGCTTGCGTCACGTGAGGAGCTCGCAAAAATATCAAGAAACATACCAAGCGTACGTGAGTGCGTGCCTCGTGAGGAGCGCCCGGCGTCGGCCAGCTCTACCTTCGAGGACACTCTGGCCAGAGTTCGTGGCGTGATCTCACGCATACTCTTCTACTCGCCAGTTCACGGTCGTCTACGCCCGAAGTTGGGAGCAGTTCCCACGCCGAGTTCGCGGTACAGTCGCCGAGTTGGCGAAGCCGGTTGCCACCGGTTCTAGCGCGTGCTAACGCGGTCCACTTTGGGAGAGGCGTGAAAGGCTGCGGGCAAAACTATCCTGGCCTTCCAGTCGTGGAGAACTTTCAGCGGCAAATTCGAAAATGCATGTGATGTGCAACATCCGGGTCTCTGGCAAGGGGAGAGGGGCCGCCAGCTCCGCTGTTTCTCCAGCCTCGCACCACTACTGCAAGCTGCGGTATTTCTAAAGGCGAAATCCTTATAAATCTATATAGTATGCTTCAAGCAAACACGTTGTGAGGTACATAAAATAGAAGCACGAGTCGGGGATTGCGTGTCGTGAAAAGGAAACAGCAGCACCTGAAGAGGATAAGCCGCTGCCGCACTGACATCACGCGCCGCCTTGGGACGTGAAGGTACCCCCGGGGATGAAAGGGGGGCTCTTGAAGGTGGGAGGTCAGCCAAACGAGCTCCGGAAGGTGCCGTCCAAGGGGCGGGGGGACCTGGTCAGGTGGGGATGGGCGCGGCCGCAAAGTTCAAGAGAAATTTCAACAGAAGATCAACAGGAGGTCCAACTAGACTTTCGCCTTCACATTCTTAGAAAGTTTGAGCATCCAGAGTAATTTTTTGTCTTAGTTTCTGTCAGACGCGTTACTCCCTGGGCGCTCACTTTACTTAAGATTGCCTTACATGGCCCCTTCTTTGAATTTTTTTTATTTTAATTATTAAATTCCCTGATAACCAATCAGGTGTATTGATTAGTGTCATTACAGCTGCCGTGAAAAGCAGGAGGCGACCGATTCAATATTTTTCATTTGTTCGAGCGTTTATTTTGCCGCAGGGCATAGATGGGGGGTGAGATTAGATGATGATAAAAAAAGAGTGATTGGATGAATCCGCGGCGTGAACGTCCCCCCCCCCCCCACCTTTTATTCTCATGTGGTTGTGTTTAGAGTGCCATCCTACGGTACTATAAGAACTTCCACTATATCGACGTCTACCTGTGTTTCGTAAAAAAATTTCGCGTCTGGTACTACATCACTCTACCTAACGTAAAGTAACGTGACCCAACCTAAACTAACCTAACATGACCTAAAGAACACAAAGCAATATTAAAAAAACACCAAAATCTAACCTAAGCCATGACAATTATAATTCAATTTAAGGGTGAAAGAAAAATTAGCAGTGGCTTAGCTCGGCTGTGCCAGGGTATACGTAGTGTGAGCTAAGGTTCAGCTGGTTAGTCTTAGCTTTCCTGGTTGCCTAGGATCAGCTTGATTATCATGCTTACTGCCGCTTAAATGACACTCCGCTCTTCTGCGCCGCTGAGCAGCAATTTCGCTCTCCTTCTCCATGGCGGTACCACACTGGAAAACGCCCCGCTATATGTATACCCTGTAGGGATTCTCCCCTCGGAACTGTCGCGTTGTTCCGTTTGAATTGCCGCGCGCCACCTCTACTGCCATGTATGGAGGCACGGTGGAAAGACTGTGCGATGGAAGGGGGCGTGGCAAGTTTTGTGCTCGCTAGATAAGCGTAGCCGCGCTTGTCAGTGGGGGAGTCGCCGGGTGGTCGCCAGCCGGGAGCGCCGCCAGCCAGGAGAGACAAGCCGCCGCCAGCCACCTTCAAGGAGCCCGCACTACAGCAAGCGGTCAGCCGTCCGTTCCACCGTGCCGCAAGCCTCCGGACATTGAAGTGCCATGGTGAAGTGCTTGGCTGAACGCATCTCCCGTGCCATTTATGTTTTGTTGCCACTGCTCGAGTAAAGCCCATTTTCCTACTTCCAACTTTCCGTGCGGTATTATTTTGACAAGGCTGTTGCTGAACCCCCGTCGGTAGCAGGGCAGGACTACCTGCAACCTCCACTGATACCTCTGCGGCGCATGCGCACAAAATGAGAGGCGCTATCAAGCGGCTCCGGCGCAGCATCAGACTTGGCTGCTGCTCAACGGAGGCGCACAGCTGTGCACGCGGCGGCGCCAGTGCGTCTGCCGCGGCTATGACGTAACTCCTCTGGAAGCGCAGACCGGCGGGGCGGCGGCGGCTCCGGCGCGCCGGCTGTGTGCCGTGTGACGTCACTGCTCCTCGCGCATGCGCAGAACGGCTCTCCAAGAGCCACGCGGAGCTGCTCAACCTCAGCAAGTGTAGCTCACGCTACAAAAATCCACGAAAGAGCTGGTCCCGAACAACCTTCCTTGGCATCAAGAAGATGTGACTGAACCCCCACACCTCAACGATGTTTCGGGTGTGCTAGCCTAGTTCTAAATATTAGATGCAGAGCATCTGATTCACTCGCCTTGTCCCTGCGGCGTCGTCGTCGTCGGCGTTGTCCGCCCCTCCCCCATTCTCCTCGCCGCGCCAGCTGCGCTCTCCGCCGCTCACCCCCTCTCCTCTCCGATAGCGAACACTCTCTCGCGAGGGGCATTGGATTGGATTGGATTGGCTTGGATTGGATTGGCTTAACTTGGCTTGGCTTGGCTTGGATTAAAGTGGATTGTGTTGGATTGTGTTGCGTCATAGCCGTGGCACGTTGCGTCATAGCCGCGGCAGACGCGCTGGGGCCGGCGCATGTGCAGTATTCTCTCTTCCGCGGTTTCCTCTCCTTCGGGCGCGCTGCGCATATAACCGGTGTGCCGTTCTCCGGCGAAGCAACATCCGCGCTTGGCTCAAACACCTAGAGTCCACGCCGCTTTACAAGTATGCCAACGTCGTCATCGACTGGGACCGGCTTACGCAGTCCCCTCAACGTTATGCGCGCTATAAAACGCGGTCCCTTCGCCGCTCCGCCTATGCGTCGCATCTACACAGGGGTTCCCGCGAGGGGAGGTGGGAGTTTGTAGAATGTCGTCGGACGGCACCCTAGCCATGCCGGCAGCGCTGGGGTAGAGCGCTGTCGGTCGGCACTCTAGACACTGAGTTCTCCTACACACACTATACCCACTTAAGTGACGATGACAGCTGCCCTCACAAGCTCACGGCCGTTTTCTGAATTTCTATTGGATGCGGCGTCAACGTGCCCGTCCGCAGTTTTCGCACCAACTTGAGGGAGTTGGCCAGTGAAGATGGCGGCTGTCGCCAGAAGCTCAAGGCTGATTCATATCGTCGCACTGCGAAAAGGGTAAGGCTGTCGCCTATAACGCTCGTAAGACGTCGCAAGAGTCTCTTCGAATATTTTATTTTTGTACATTTCCGTTCATTCAAACCTTCGCGTCCTAAGTTTCGCCAGTCAATCACTTGCGACTTTTGACACCTGAGGACTTGCGATTTTGCTGGCAAGCAGTTCCAACAGGGCTATTTTGTGTGGGATAGACTCAACACTTTTTGCGCGAAAACAGAGGGTATTTGTCAGCGAAGGGAGCGCTAGAACACCACCCACGCCAGAGAGCTTAACAGCCTCTCCCTCCCTTTAACCCTGTCTTGTCTAATATTAAAGGGACCCTGAAACACTTTTTCAACTTTTTTTTGAAATCTTAAATGCTTGCAGAACGTAGTGACACAACACACCCAGTACTTAGGTTAGGAGGTCGCGAAGTACCTAGATAACTTGTAAACTCGCTCAAAAGATTCTTCTCTCTTTCCCGGTCTTGACGTTCTTCGGCGGCTCAATTTACGTCACTAAGGCCATGTAGCAGCTGTTGGCCGGTTTTCCTTCAGTCTCAGCAATGAAGGCTTTTCGATCTACAAAAAAAAAGACACAAAAACAAAGCAGGAATGGAAGGCGTATCTGGTGCGACGAGCAAATCACGCAGTGCCGCTCCGTGCAGGCGATAACTAACTAAAGCTTTCGCAGTGGTTCCTGACACGAAGGAAAGAGTGAAAGCGCTTATCTAGAGTGTTGCAGGGTCCCTTAAAGGTTTTATTCCTGTCCTCCTCAACAGCTGCGGCTCTTTTACAGGAGTTGGAGCCACGCTTACAGCAACTCCCTCCAGGCAGCAAAGATAACGCATGGCAAAGTAGGGTGTGACAATCCACCACTGTCAATGCGTAGGATCAGAATACTGTAGTTATCTTCAAAAGAGAGAGAATGATCGTGGACATGCCAAAATTTACACGCATTTATGTGTCCCATGCATTTTCTACTTTTTGCCTTGTCTACGGGGCACTCTCCCAGTCAAGCCACGCCCAGGCATTTTATTGTGCCACCAGCATCGAGAACTGTTATATTAAAGCGAAAGCTTTTTTAGTGGTTGCGATGGCATCCTGCAAAAAAAAAAAAAAAAAAAAAACTAATGCATTTTTGATCGAATGGTTCGTCGACCGAAAAGATGCCTGAAAATCGTGAAAAAGGGACGGTTCTGATACGACAATACATGCCTTGATCATGAAGAAAAAGTACCATAGTACAGTAAAAGCTCGTTTATTTGAACTCGAAGGCGACCATAACATTGTTCGAATTAAGCGGAGTTCGAATTAGCGGGCGGGCGCTAAAATGAAGGGAAATCGCGCCACACTGCGCGGGCAGCTACAACACACAGAAGCCACTTATGGACTCGTTATCGTGAATTAGGCGCTACTACTCGTTTGTGGCAGGTGATTTCGTAAATAGCGGGCCTCCTCGATTATCAGTCCCGGATCGTCCGCGGACTGCTCGAGAAACGATCCGGCGTTTGATTTTCCCATGTATTCCTATGTGACTTCCGGTCGGAACACAGTCCTCGGACTGTCCGCGCATCGTCCAGGACCTGTAAATCGAGGATGCCCAGTGTTTCGTAAATAATAAAGGCATATGCGCCGGAGCACTGGCGCCGGTTGCGCGGCGCCCTCTGTAGACGCGGGATAAGCTGTTGCAGGAGCGTAGGGCCCGCGCCACGCTGTTGTTTTTCTGTTTTATTTTGATTCTCTAGTAAATTTGGTTTGGTTTGGATCTGCAACACATTGTCATCACTCCGGGCCGACTTCTCCTGCCAGGAGCGATAAAAGCCGGGTAATCCCAGTTCGAATTAACCGCTCTGGTTACCGATGCGTTCAAATTATCGGGAGTTTTCGCCCATTGAAATATACAGGGCTGTGCCGGGACCAGGGCGTGAGTTCGCATTAACCGGAAGTTCGACATCAACCGATTTCGAATTAATGAGCTTTTACTGTAAACCTTTTCCTCATAAACCACGTATCGGTATGCATGTAGATCGTTCGTAGGTGCGTTTATCTAGTGCGCGAAAAATCGTCGCGTGGGTTCGTTCTTCTTTTGCAGAGAAGAACTTCTTGCTGGGGTAGCTGGTGAATGGATGCCGTGATTTGAAGCGGAACAAAAACACACGGACGAAGAACAGAGTAGACGAGACATGCGCTAACTTCCAACTATTTTATTCGGCTACGCATTTGCTTATATTCCCTAGGAGAAGAGAGGGCGAGACAGAAGGAGCGTACACATACACAGATGATAACAAAACCAGATATGTTTACAGCATGCTTTTCAGAAAAACCATTTCGCTACTGTACAGAGCAATCGAGGTATCACTTACGGTCATCTTCTTTGGCTTCTTTTGTAATTCGGGCCTTCAAGGGCTTGACGATCGATTGGCCGCACTTTCAGCGAAGCTTGGACGCCCTTTTAACGAAAGTTTTAACGCACTTTTAACGCACTTTTGATGTATCAAAGCTTCCGCGCTTCTTTCAATTTTCTTCAGGAAGGGGTGGTACCGTAGGGGACGGTGACGTATTTTTAAGTTACTGCTCGCGTACCAGACTGACGGGGAAATCGTGAAAAAAAAAATTGCTCTGACGTGTGGCCACTGTTCTCGCCCGGGGGTTCGTAACAATAAACCATTGCGTACGATAATGAGCTCAGTGAAAGAACGGCACAAACAAAACAAGTTCCTTCAAAGATGCACTTGAGCCCAAAGCACACGTGCAGGCCCCGCGTGGTGAATCGGCAAAGGCTAAGCGCAAAAATCCGAGAAAAAAATGAAATACCATTGCGTAGGAGATAGGGATAGCGCGCATATATCTGACAAAAAAAAAAAAAAAACCGACGGTCATTTTCTTTGGCTTTTTTTTTTGTTTTCTGACAGCCCTGTATACTAATAGCACTGCGTTTGATCTACAACAATCTAATTCAAATGTGGCGCCGAAGGATCGCCTATAGACTGGGTGGGCTGTGTACTATCCTTGCGTTCCGTCTTTTCGCACTATAAATCACGAATCCCGTCCAACTAGATCAGCTTCTCGTACTAGGAAAAAACAGTTCTTGTATACGCATCCTGAAAGTAACCAAGGGCGCCAGTTACCAGAATCGACCTTTTTCGGTACCATTTCTCGGACGCGGTAGATAAAATTTCAAATGCTGTAACATTTATGAAGCTTTTGAAGGCCGTTATTGGTGCGTATACTGTGAGGTCGCTTATTTTTGGTTTTCCAAGCACAGATGTGTGTGCGTGCGCATCAGTGTGTGCGTGTGTGCGTGCGTGCGCTCACGCTAACATGCCGAAACAACTGAAGTAAAGCGCCAATCAATTGGCGTTAATAACCACAGATTAGCGCATCCAGCCGCAAAACGCTGTGCTTCATAGTATTAGCTCAGGACTAGTCACGTAGGCGTAGACTTTCTTTGAAAAATAAGGCATAAAACTATCACTTCCGATGAATGCGACTCGGCTAAACAGATTAGCACTGCTGCAGTAATCGCCGAAGGGGCAACCTCACCATAAGTGGTATTACAAGTGGCGCTGGATGAAATTCCCCTCAACTCACGACAGCTCTTGCTACTTACACCTGTGGCACATTTTTGACAATGTTGAAATTCAAGGGAGTATGGCTTGTGGTCGCTGACTCGCTTTGTGGCCGAGCGTGTCAGCTGTAAGGAGAGAGGCGCGAGGTGTGGCGCTAGCCAGGATATAGATTTGCATTAGGACAGAGTAGGGACGTCGGCCCTGATTGCACAACTCTGTCTGCGCACCCGAAGACAGTAAAAAGGGCAGTTGCTTCTTCTTGTTTTCAAGGAACACTAACGAAGTCATCCCATCACAAGATTCAGGAAGGTTTCAATGGTCAGGGTACCCGTTTGCTTGCAGCTGGGTTTCCCTTAATGGTTGTGACAGCGGTGGCCGAGTCCTTGCTGCAGAAGTTGAAAGCAAACACACCCCCCAAAAAAAACAGACGGCCTTAGGCGCAAGAAAGCGGCGGTTGTTCCTTACATCCATCGAGTGGCACACAACCTGAAAAATGTGGCTAACAGGCACAAAGTGCCGGTCGTTTTTTCTGTGCCTGACAATTTGGCTAGCCTGTGCACCAAGATCTTGAAAGGAATGGAACAGACACCTGCTATGCATGACATCCCGTCCCACCCGTCCAGCCCACCATCCCGCACGGGGCACGCATACAGCCACCACTCACTCCCTCTTCTCTCCGAACGAGCCTATAGCCTTCCCTACAATTAATACTCCTCCTCCTCCTCCTCCTCCTCCTTTAGGACATGCCGCAACACTTTTTCCTGTTCTAATCTCGCCCGTCCCGTTGTATTGCACGTTTGTTAGCAAGGCCGACGCTGCAAACGTGCCCCATCATACAGGAGGCTGAAGCGCCGGCGGGGCAGGTTCGCTTGCAGTGGTGTCATTAATGTCACTTGTGCTTGCGATGTCATGGTTTGAGTGCGCGCACCGGCTATATCGTCGCAAACATGTAAGACTTGTCCGGCTCTCACCGACGAGACATATCAATCATTTTTATTTGCACACCAGTAAATGTTTTATTCTGACACATACGGTGTAGGTTATATAACGTAAAGAGGAGGAGAAATAACACAGGTAGATATTTTGTTGCGCGCTGCAGAAGCGATGCGCGCGGACATACAAAAGTAACTGATTTTTGAGTCTTGCGAGGGTTTACAGGAACCCGCAAGCCGCCTCGCAGCCCCGAAAAGCGAGACGGTCTTGCTTTCTAGTGGCTAGACGTCTGTGGTGTAGTTGACCACCTGCCACCAAAATCGGGAATCAACGTACGCCGGAAGAATTATAGGGGCTAAAGGATATGTATCAATCGTAAGAAATCGACACCAATATCGTTCGATCATCAAATTCACGCAGGAACAAAGTGACGTCATTCCACGATAGAGCCGGAACAGTTTCACTCAGCTTTCGCAAAACCGACATTAAAGCGGCCGTCATAACATGGGACTGCCGTGAGGGTAGCACACGGCAGAGTCTGTCCTACTGGGGATTCACAGCCAAGCGCGTCCTTTATGTCACCACGCAGGCCGACTCGGGGTCTGGCGAATTTGGCTGGTCCCGCGAACGGACGGAGTGGTCAGAGCCACACGTCCTTGAGGCTGTGCCCGGCGGCTGCACCGGGCTGCGCAGCGCCGTCGCCGAGTCGCTCTTCCACGGACGCGGACAGCTTTTGCAGCGCCCGGCGCCGCTCCATGTCTTCGAAGCACGGCGGAGGCTTGCGGCCGTCGGGCGTCGCGTCGCACACCACCTGCGGGCAGAAGTTATGAGAGAAGGAATGAAATGAAATGACTGTATTTTCCATAAAAGAAATACAATTTATGCAGGATATTTAGGGAAAGAAGTTGCGGGTGGGCAACTTAACTAGCCCTAAAATACATGTTGACAGGCAGAAACGGTGCAAGCACACTGAATAACAAACGAAAAAAAAAAGAGAAAGAGGAGAGAGAGAGAGAATAAAAAAGAAAAAGAGAAAACAACGAAAAAAAGAAACGAAATACAACTTAAAAAAAGAAACAACTACATGCGCCACAAGTATAAATACAGTGCATTACGGCATAATATGAACAAGAAACAGACAAACATTGTACAATGTTATTGCTCACAAGGAGGAAAAGTGGTGGTACAATTCTGTAGAGGAACATAAGCTTATATCAATGTTTTCAGAAACAACTGATTGATTGATCGTAGGGTTTAACGCGCCGACGCAACGGAGGCGATGAGGCGCGCCGTAGTGGACGGCTCCGGATTAATTTTCATCACCTGGGGATCTTTAACGTGTGCCGAAATCTCGTACACACGGGCGTTTTTGCTTTTCGCCTCCATCGAAAAGCGGCCGCCGTGGTCGGCAATCTAACCCGCGTCCGCATGCTCAGCAGCGCAACGCCTTAGCCACTGAGCCACCGCGGCGGGTTGCAGTGTGAATAGAAGTGCTATTTTCAGTACATGACAGTTAAAAAATTCCCCCGCATTTCCCCGAGGGGGAGAATGTGAAAGTGCGAATGCACGGTTGTCGGCCCGCTTGCGGCGCTTGCGCTCGGCCCCCGCAGCCCACCGCCTCGCCGCCTTCTCTTCATTTTCTTCCATCGGGTTTGTAGTATCACGTGTACACCACGCAGTTATCAAGCCGCTATAACGCCGCTGAGTGGCCAACGCACGCCGCTGACGACGTAGTTTGAATGCGTTAAAGATATAAGGCGCGTTCTGACACCGATATCAGCGTCGCGTCCGTGGCTTGGTCGGTAGAGCGTCGGGCTGCGGCCCGCAAAGTCCTCGGATCGAAACCTGGCGCCGGATGCTGTTTCTTTCTTAAATATAGAGGAGCACTGCGGACGCCGCCGCCGGCGGTGGATGGTTTGGGGTCGCTTATAAAGAGCATTCGCTCTTAAAATAGTGCGAGCATGCACCGCCGAAGGAGGACCGAGAGTGCGCTCGCATTCGGCTCGCGCAAACGGCAACGGCGAACGCAGCAGGTAGCAGCGGAGCGACTAGGAGCAGTAGGGTCGGAGCGACACCACAGGGGTGCGGCGGGAGGCGGAGACAGCCGCATTGCGAAGGCCGTAAGGGAACGGCGCGCGCCTCTCCAGTCCAGCCGTGGTTTGACTAATGTTCGTTTGTTTTGAACCGGTTTCATTCATTACACACTTGTTTTTAGACCATCGATTGATATCTGGATTTACCGGGACGGCATGAGACGACGACAGGACACGCCGAGCCCCTGAGGTGCTTCGCCCCTGAAAAAATAATCCGACGTGTTTCGCTACTCATAGCCATATTTGGCTGCCAAGACCTCACACTAGATAAGCGGCAAACGAATGCTACGCATTAGTAGACAGCCCTAATACCTTCATATACGACGGCTTATATTGCCCTAAAGTGCCTCCCTACAATTCATCTGTGCGTAGTAGCGAAGCGGACGTTAAATGGACTGGTCTTAGTGTTTTATATGAACAAATGGGTTCTAATGTTGGTATTCAATAACAGGCCCTAGTGCGTCCACTGATAGCAGATTGCCTATACTGTCCGCTAAACGTATCTGCTCCTTTCGCTACAAATGTCGACAAAAGACGGTAGTCGACTGGCCCCCCTGCCAAGTAAATGCCTCCCTTCTCTTTCTCTCCCGTCTCGTTCCTCCCAAGGTAAACTTGCTAGAGGTTTGCTCAAGTCAATTTAAATTTACCGCGTTCTACTGCTCCAAGTCGGGTGCCTCGATGCCAGTGCTGCCGTACGGCGGAGACGCGGCGTGATTCGAGGCACCCTACTACAATGTTCATAGAACCACGTTGCCCTGCTCCACGTGCATTCCAAGCGGAACGTGGATCTAGCTAGTGGAACCTATCGTATACTGTTGCCGTTTTATTTCTTAAAATTCCTCCAGGAGCTATAGTTGCGCTAGCGACGATTGGCGACGATTTTCTTGAGTTGATGTAGTATTTCATTTGATATCGCAAAAACCAACCATCCTGGAATTTTTAAATAAAGGAACGCTTCACATATCATTTATGTATTGATTTTCTGCTTCACATTTGCGTAATGTTTTGTTCTTGCTCAACAATGTTGACTAGTATGAAGATAACCACCGGATTTAGACGTTTAGATTTGGCTGTGGGTATATAAGACTATTGCGCAGTTTCCGTTTCACTTTGGCCGGGTGGCTGAATCGAGTCACAGACAGACAGACAGACATACAGACCAAAAAATTCCCCGCATTTCCCCGAGGTGAAGAATGTGAAAGTGCGAATGCACGAGTTGAATTTGCGCGGTTCGGTAATGTTCGCGAAAGAGAGATCACACACACACACACAACTACAAAGAAAGAAAGATGCATTTATTCACAGACACCTATTTGTGTTGTCGTTGTACTTGATTGCTAGAGCGGATCTCAGCTTTGAAATTTCGTGTCAGTACTCCTTTAAGCGGGTGCATTAGCCCTTCTCACGCCCGATTCCTGGCCAATCCCCCACGTGGGTATGTGCCATGTCAGCGGCCAGGCAGCGCGCGCCCATCACCCCCCGTTGCCAAGGAAGACGGAGATTCCTGGCCAATCCCCCACGTGGGTATGTGCCATGTCAGCGGCCAGGCAGCGCGCGCCCATCTCCCCCCGTTGCCAAGGAAGACGAGGAGCGCGCGCACCCGCAGCTGTTGCTATGTGGACGGACGGCGGTCACCGGAATTCAGGGTCGCTTATAAAGTGCGTTCGCACTTAAAATTTCTGAGTTTAAGTAGCCCAAGAAAGGCTATCATCTTTAAAAGTTTTTCCAGCAACAATTTTGTGTACAACGGTGAAGCCAACCTTAAACGGCTAGATACATACGGAGGTAGCATATATATATAATTACCGCCCTAGGACGCCCATTTTTTTCTCATAAGACTGTTTATGTTGTCCGAAAGAACATCTTCCCAGCGGTGCGCTGCCAATACTGAAGCCACCCGCCGCGGTGGCTCAGTGGCTAAGGCGTTGCGCTGCTGAGTACGAGGTCGCGGGTTCGATTCCCGGCCGCGGCGGTCGCTTTTCTGATGGAGGCGAAAAGCAAAAACGCCCGTGTGTACGAGATTTCGGCGCACGTTAAAGATCCCCAGGTGGTCAAAATTAATCCGGAGCCCTCCACTACGGCGCGCCTCATCGCCTGCGTTGCGTCGGCGCGTTAAACCCTGCAATCAAATCAATACTGAAGCCGACTTTGTTGGTGAATATTGCAAGGCACACTACGTATTCTTGCGACAATCCACACTTGGGAGGTTCTGAAATGTTTTGTGCGGTAGCATTTACGTTTGCGCATTCGCTACGACTTAGTTGCCCAAACCTTCCTGTCCTTGCCGAAACTTTTCTTCCAGGGTTGTTGAAGGGGAGATCGCTTCAGTCGTGAAGGATAGATTCCCACACGTTCTGGGACTGGCCACAGCAGGATGGAGGACTGGGTGAGTTGGTATTGCGGCATGGATTTTGGAAACAGCGCGTTAAAACAGGACCACAAAGAAAAGAGCCAGACAGGACGATCGCTGCCTATAAACTGAGATTTATTCGAAATGAAGAAACCTCTATACATGAAACATCGAATCTGCGCATGCGCTACGATAACAATCACATCCAAACGCTGATAGAGATAAAAGGAAAGAATTTCCCTTGCTCCTGCGTATTGTTCCGTCATCCCAACCAGCTTAAGCGAGAGATTATAGAGGCTTTCAACATTACCAGTCTTGGTGAAAAGCGCGTTAGTCCGGCCTTCGTTTGTTTACACGAAAAAGAAGTGGCCTGTCTTGACTGTAGTTAAACGCAGGAGCAAGGGAAAATGTTTCCTGTTATCTCTATCAGTGTCTGGATGTGATTCTTATCGTAGCGCATGCGCAGATTCGATGTTTCATGTATAAATGTTTCTTCATTTTGAATAAATCTCAGTCGATAGTCAGCCCTCGTCATGTCGGGTTCTTTTCTTTGTGGTCCTGTTTTAAAGCGCGCTGTCCAAACACCATGACTGGCCACACTCGGAGGGGGACTTGGTGCGTTGAAAGAGAAGCATGCAAGGGAGGATGCGCGCACCTGCAGCAGGTCCGTCTGCGCCATGGCCTGGATGTCGTCGGTGTGCTCTCCGTTGACCACGATCCACGGCACGTAGTGGTGCGGGGGGTCCAGGTTCCACGTGCGCTCGCTCATCTGGTCCTGCAATGGCGACCACGGCCCCGGCGATCATCATCGTGGCTGCCTCGCGCTCAGCAGATCTCCAGCACATCTCCAGCACATCCTGTGCCGTTAGTTACGCACTATTCGTACAGGGGCCCTATTCCAGTGATGATCTGTGCGGGGAATTTTCCCTTTTAGGTGCGGCGTACTTTAGGATCGCACAATTTCCGTCAGAGTCCACGCGCATAGCATTTACAATCGCAAAAAATCACACAGGCACCTGCAGGATTCAAGCCTGTGTTTGGTAGACCAGGCAGAGTTAGTGTCATTCATCTTGCCCATTGGGCTACGACCGTGAGTTAGCACCCGAGAGTCAAACGGCTTAATCCCTCGCCTGTAACGGTGCGGAGTACCTTAGGACCTCCCAATGTCCGTCCGCGTCCATCCGTGCGCCATCGAACGAAAATCAAGCGAAATTCGATTTGAGCCGTGAGTTGCAGTTTCATTTAGGGAATAATCAAGGTGCAACTCACGGCTCATATCGAATGACGGTCGGGGCGCAAATCGGATGTCACTCGGGGCGCAACTTGGATGTAATTTCGAGTCCCCGTACTCCGCACCCTCGTTATCATCCACGCAGTAGAGATGCTGCCATTTCTTTTTCGGCGAATTTTCGCCTGTCATTTTGGCCAACAGGGAAAAAGAGAATCTTCAATGGCTTCGGGAAATTTTGTGAGTCGTTGAGTAAAAATAAAAATAATGTGAGTAAACCGGACCTGGCAACCGGACCTTCGCCCCTAAAAATTTCACCGCAGAGCCCAGTGACTGTAAATAGTCTCCTCGCCTACTGACAGGAGACGACAACAACACGAGGCGTGGCTAAATCTAACGCTTTGTATAAAGCATCCGCAGCTCACCGGCTCTGCTAATCTCCAGCTAAGAAAGCAACCGGTAAAGACAAATCAAACCTGCACGACGTTGATCTAAGTTAAACCTAATGCCTGGAGGAGGGTGCCCAGGTTTTGGCTACTCTTCGCTGATTCTCTTCACTGTGGTCGTAACTATGCTATTAGCAGCACTTTAAATTTCACTTTAGTTTTCTTCATTTCATTCCATGTTATGTCATTTCATACTGTTTTATTGGGGTGGGGTGCTATCGATTTTATTCGACGTGAGCTCAGGAGGGAAACACAAATTGTTCCCCTTGAGACGATATACATCGGGTCCTGGTTTCTGGTGATGTATAGACTCTGATGGAACAGCGCTCACAGAGTGTGAAGACAAATGCTAACAAACACTGCAAGACAAACTCTAGCCTTACAAAAACTAGCCAAACGGAATCACAGCGGCAGCGTCTGTTTTTACTTTCACTCTTTTACCGTCTTGTAGTGCACAATGCCATCGTCAGACACGAATGAACCAGTTGTTATTCACTCTCTACCTGGTGTTGCACACGCAACTTTGACCAAAGAGCTCAATTATGAACACTATTTACCAGCGCTAAACTAACGAACATCGATTTAAATGCTAACTAACGCTATTTTTAGGTTTTGATTAGTTCTCCAGTTTGTAAAATAAAGCAGCCGAGATTCAAACTAGTCTACATATCCGAAATGCTTCGATTACACAGCTCCAGAGCACCCAAAAACGTGCTGAGTACTAAAGTTTCTGCGCTAAATCCTTGAACGGGAGAAAATGTATACTGCTCGAACGCGACAGCGAACAGCCGTAAAGCGGCAACCGCATGAAGCGTTTTGCTCGCGTACGACGGCCGTCGACGTCTGCTAGTGGCAGAGCGAAACGGACATTGGAGAGGACCATTTTCAAAAAAAGAAAGAGCCAATGTGACCAGTTAGGCGGTTTTTAGCTGACAAACATATCTGGCGGGTGGTGGTGGGGTAAAATGTCCTCTGCAACGTTCTTCGCGTCGCCGCCAGGAGACGGCGACGGCCGCCAGACGCGAGCAAAACGCTGCATGTGGTTGCTGCTTAACGGCACCCATTGAGACGTCGTTGGCGGGTGCGTCGAGAAGAGAAGGGCGCCAGCCGCGCTTCGACTTGACGTCTCCCTAGCAACTAGGTCGGCACCGGTGCGAACGCGGCGCCACCACAGCCAATGCCGCTGCCCGCTCGGCTGAAGTCACGCCTCTTCTCACGTGCTCTGTCGCTCTCCCTTCTTCTGTCACTCCCTGTCCGCGGATCGACGGCGAAAAATTTCGGCGACAGCCACCATTCATTGCTCACTCAATAGGACTACAAGACGACGCGAAGGAGCGGCATCGCGCTCTCGCTGGTAACAACGGCGGCGGACCGGGGCGACGACGAACCTGCAGCCGGAGGCCCTTGCCCCCGTGCGCGCAGCGCTGGATGGCGTCCCAGTTGCGGGCGATGCCCCGCGCGCACTCCTCGCCGGCCTCCTGGGGCCTCTGGGCGAGCGACATGCAGGTGACGAAGGCCAGCGACAGGATGGTGTCGTTGAAGATGTGCGCGGCGCACGACTGCACCACGTTGCCGAAGCACTCCTCGGGCCCGTGCTGGCAGCTGTAGTGGTACCCGGGCTCCTGCTCCCGCCGGCGGCCCAGCGGGAAGCGCTCCACCAGGCTGGCGCTGCCGTCGCCGACCATGTTGCTGCGGAAGAATAGAAGCGGCTCTAAGCTCTTTAAAGATTAACAGAAACCCGCATGCTAAAAAAACCTCGAAAGAAGACTTGCCTGTCTGAAGGAGGGTTGCCTGAGCACCCTCTGTTGCCCCCTCGAACGTACGCAAGAATGAGAAATGGATTGTGGAATAGCTAATTTCGTGACGAAAGCTAACGTAAAGACAAAGCCAGTTATGTAAGTCTTTGTCAAAATTTTGTAGGCCATGCCTAAAGTGCACAGGTCGCAAAAAATTCAATGTACAAGCTAACGTTCCGCGTGCGACTGAAACGTTTTATGCCGGAAAGTTAGAGAAAACACCTTTCTCCGTTACTGCCATGACATAATTTTGCCACATTTAAGGGGTAAGCCTATTCTTTGAATTTTTCGTGGTCCAGAAGGAATAGGATTGGCCTAAATAATTATGAAAAAGGGTTTACGTTGGCACAAATTACGCTAGGACCTAAAGTCCCTGTCCGTGCTGCCGTAACGCAGCCTAAAAGTTCGTCACGTGACCTCAGAGTTGCGCATGCGCCCATGTCGAGGCCACTGCGTGGGGCCTGCCAGGTCACTGATGCGAAACGAGTCAATTATGAGCAAGTGAGGCTTACGTAAATATCTACCGGCAGGCGCAGAAAGGCAAGTGGTGGGGACTTCATCTAGACGTTACGGCTCCTTCACTTCTTTAGTCTCTCCATTATTGACCAGATTTTTAGGGGAAACCCCGAAGATGGAGTAAGTTTCCGCTGCATAGCTTTCCTTTGTAGCCGTACGGCTGCATTCTGGTGGATGTCAAACTCTCTCTCCACTATTCTGATATCTGAAGCCCGAAGTGTCCAGAACAAAAAACAAATGCCTTTACCTGGTATTTCCTGTCTTTGTTTCAGTCTTGAAGGAGTCTTGAATCCTATCCGGACCCCGTCAAGCCGCTTCTGTTGGCTTTTTGTCCGCGCTCCTGACATCTGAATTTATGGTCCGTAGTAATATCTGTATTTCGATGTCGAATAAACCTGACTTGACTTGACTTGACTTGAATCGGTCTACGCCTTGTGCAGCCCTTATTCAGGTCCCCGTTGTGCTCTTAATAATCTATAGATAAAAAAAAACTAGTTTTACGTGAACTCGCCTCCATGCCCCTGTATATGCCTATGCCAACGCTGTATCCCTTTTCGAGGTTTTTGAGAAGTACTTACTAAAAGCTCTTTACCAGTGCTATTAACATTACAGGCGAGTCACCTCTTGAATAACACCAGATAAACCTTTGTTCGTTTTGGCCTACACTTGTACCTACTTGGCCTACACCGTTTTAGCCTACACCTTGTTCGTTTTGGCCTACAAATCTTTGTTCGTTTTGCCTACACATGCATGGCCTACACTTGCCTTTCTGCGTAGGCCATACATGTGACAATTTCGACAATGCTGCATAGCAGTTCATTGCACTTTAGACTATACTGCTTGTTTGACGATGCAATTTATGCGCAACTTTGAACATCGAAACTTTGCACATGAGACGGCCGAACGAGGCGGCCCAAAAGAGAGGGAATAACAAACAACCCCGCGAGAACTAAGACCGGAAGGAAAGAGGATGGCGCATTCCCGTTGACATCAGGCTATCCACTCTTCGCGTGCCCAACGCGCCAGACGTTACCGAGACAAGTCTTTCTCTCTTTGTTAACTAGGAATTCCCTTGATATCAAACTTCACTATGCGAACATGAAAAAAAAGCTGTCCGTACACATCCAGTGCCCGAGAAACAAACCCTTGAAAATGAAAAAAAAAAAAAGCGGTAACGGGATTTGAACCCGGGTTAGGACGTTTGCTTCGCAGGAGCGGAACTACTACACTACGGACCAAGCGGTTATGACTATTAAGTTGAGGGCCACATGGACGTGGACATAGCTTAAAACATTCCCCTAGATGGCGCCATGCGTCGCTTGCCTGTGCTGGCTAGGAAACGTCTATACGCCTATACTGAATTGTAAAGTCCCCCTTCCTCCTCTACAACACGGCGGGCTTGACAGCCTCGGACCAGCTGACGGACCAGTTGGAATCGATGAACCTGGCCCGGGACATTCTCGACGCTTATTGCTGCGTTTTAATAATTTTCTTCCTCCCCTTTTTCTGAGGAGATTTTAGAGTCACAGATTTCTAGAGAACTGCGCATCTAGTGCTCTTAAAATACAAAATCCGCCCGTAACAGGACTCCAACAATACAGATAAGCCTTCCAGTGCTGGCCTCCCTCAGTCTCCCCAAAACAGTCTGAATAGCTCCGAGCCGAGCCGTGTTCCTCACGCACTCTGCGCTGTCGGCGGCTGCCTGGTCTGGCTGCTCCTGCTGCGTCTGCGGCTGCTCCTTGAAGGCGTTGCCGAACGGCACGAGCTGCACGTCCATGAGGTAGCCGACGCGCACGAAGGTGGGCCACAGCTGCTCGGTGATGAAGGCGATGCTGTAGGGGCAGAGCGACTCGTAGTACAGCTGGATGCGGGCCGTCTTGGGAATTTGCGAGAAGTCGTAGCGCCGGCCCATCTGGAAGACGCGGGCCGCGCCGCCGACCGCGGTCAGCGCCGCTAGCCACAGCAGCGACGGCAACACGATGGGGCCGGTGGAGCGAGCCATGCCGAGGGCGCCGGCTCTGTCATCGGATCTGCGGGGCACTACGGGCCTCGCGATGGCGCTGTCTTGACCCGGTGGGGCCCGCTGTGTGATGCGGGAGCTGCTCCTTGAGGTCGCAGGCTAGCTGTGGGTCGCGACGCTGATGGGTGCTCTGCGCGCTGATGTCGCTGCCGCTGCTGCTTCCGCGGATAATTACGGCTGGCTGACTGACACGAACGAACGAAAGAACAAACGAATAACACTTATTAAACCGAACAATTTTTACTGGCCGAGGTTGAGCAGTTTCGCGTGGCTCCTGGAGAGCCGTCCTGCGCATGCGCGAGGAGCAGTGACGTCTTAAGGTGCAAAGAACGTTGCTCGATGCCCGGCGTCTCTCACACACCCCGCGCGCCCAACTTCTTCGCCGGCCTCCGTTCCGCACGTGGCGGCCCGGTCCACTTGATGATCATGCGAGGGGTGGCCGGGTGTGGAACCGATGGCTCGAGCGTCGCAGAAACACCGGCGTGTGCCTTTGGAAACAGCTTAGCTCTAAGGCGATTGGTGACGCTGCGCCGGAGCCGACTGATAAATATGCACGGGTCATATAATGCGTATACCGTGTGTGTGTCATTGAAGCTGCAGTAAGCATGATAATCAGGCTAATCCCAGGTAACCGGGAAAGCTAAGAATAATCAGCTGAACCTTAGCTCAAGCTGCGTATATCCCGGTATAGCCGAGCTAAGCCACTGCTATTTTTTTGTGGGAGTGATGGCGTTTTGTCCACAAACTGATGCATTTCCCAATAGACTGATTGGTCGACCAAAGAACTCTGCTAAGATCGCTGTACAAACGGCGCATGCGTGAAACCTGGCTTCCGTTGTGTCAAAACGGTTACTCGGAAATCGCGAAAAAGGAACGGTTCTGTATGAGACAATAAAAACGCATCGGTCATGAAGAAGGAGCACAATAGTATACGCTTATCTCATAAACGACGTATCGGTATGCATTCAGATCGTTCGTAGATGCCTTTACTTAGTGCGCGAAAAATTGTTGCATGGGTTCGTTCTTCGTTAGCAATTTCGGTCTTCGAAAGTTGGACGATCGATTGGATGCACTTTCGGGGAAGGTTTTGACGCCATTCTGACACAGTTTTCATGTAAGCGTTCACTCTTCTCTCAACTGTGTTTAGAAAGGTATGGTAAAGTTTTTTAGTTTTTTACTTGGGGAGGCTCAAGGCCGCATGGGACTGACACGTGGAGGTAGGGAGTAAACGTTGTTGAATACAAAACAGAGCAATGACACCTTGATTCTACGAGCTATAAACGACTCTATCCGACAAAAGATATTTGAGGATTCGTTAGTGGACTTTAAGAATGCGTGACTATCGGTCACTCTACCTCCGAACTTCAGGCTTAGCCCGATCGCCCCGGCTTTCTACTGCCGAGCTTTCGGAGAGCGCCTTGGCGAGCACTGGCCTGGACGACCAGCGTCGTCTCTCTCTAAAAGGGCTGTCGATGCTGCCCGCGCCCGAGGCATCTTGGACTGAGGACGCCTCCTTCAAGCTTCAGTACAATCCTCCCGTTGATTTAAATAAACGTTTATTCTCTCTCTCTCTCTCTCGCCAGATTTCTCTTTTGCCGTCCTGTACTAGCTGCACGCTTCGTTCTACAGAGCGTGCAAGTGGTAACTGGACTCAGGGTACCCACCGAGACGGTGGAGAGACAGGTGGCGCGCCGCGCTTCGGCTTGACGTCACCCTGGCAACGTCGGCATCATCGCGAAGGCAGCTCCTTCCCCTCATCCTCTTCATTCTGTTGTTTCGTGCTCTTCTGTCGCTCGCTATGTTGGCAGATAGACGCGGCTCCTTGGAGTGACGCGAAAAATTTGCCGGCATGCCCCATGTATTGGCTGCGCAGAAAAAAAGAAAAAGAAAGGCGCGCTTGCACTAATTCGCGGAAGGCTGGGGGGGGGGGGGGGTTGTGGTTCGCGACAGGAAAATGAAAGGAAATTCACTGGGGATATTTTGAGCTCGGCAGGGAGCTCACCTGCATACAACCCAGTGCAGGGGAAGGGAAGTAGAGGGGGAGTGATAGGATAAAGTAGAAAGAGAGAGAGAGAGAGAGAGAAAGGTACAAAGAGAGCTGTCAGTCCTAGAACGCTGTCAGTCCGGGCACACCAGTCAATCACTGCACTCCGGGCTACAGCCGCTGCGTGAGGCCGGTCGTCTTCAGGAAGTGAAGCAGATAAGTGAACACTTCCCGTTGGGTTGCCGCAGGTCCCTTCGGGAACAGAAGGTCCTCCATGTCGGCGCTAGGAAGGCCTCGACGCTGGAGCGCTCGGTGGAGCTCTGCTCTCGGGCCTGCGTGGTGGGGGCAGAAGCAGAGTAGGTGCTCGAGCGTCTCCAGTTCGGAACAGTCCGCACATGTAGGGGAGTCCTTGCGGCCGTGTCGGTGCAGACGCTCCGCCACATTGCAGCAGTTCAGCCGCATGCGGAGAAGCAGGCAGCGGGCGTCCCTGCTGATGCGTGCGGGCAACGGTCTGGGCGCCAGGCCGCTCACGACCCGAGGGTCGGGGTGCATCGTCTGCACCATGCGGGCCAGGGCAGTGCGGGCCTCGTCGAACGCGGTGACGTCTTCGGAGACTGGGGTGCCCTCCTGGTGCACGCCTCCCTGGCGCGGGCGTCGGCGTCTTCGTTGCCCCGGATGCCACTGTGTCCCGGCAGCCAGTGGAGCCGGAGGTCGCAGCCTCGGGAGGCCACAGTGCGCAGCTTGATTGCAAGGGAGCGCTCCGGGTAGCCGCTGCTGTTGGTGGGTTGATCGGCCGCGTGCAGCCGCAGCAGGGCAGTCCTGGAGTCCGTGAGGATGACTGCCCCGGGGTGGTTATGGGGCCCCCTTTCGAGGAGGAGGTCGGCGGCCAGGTGCAGCGCTGCCAGCTCCGCCCGTGTGGAGGAAGTGGGGAAGGGCAGGCGGCAGCTCCGGCTGGCTCCCAGCTCAGGCACCACGCACGCAGCCGCACCCTCGCACGTGCTGTGCTTGACGGAGCCGTCCGTGAAGAGATGCAGGTAGCTGCTCAGCTTGTCCTGCAGCAGGACGGCCGCCTCTTGGCGGATGGCCTGGGGTGGTGTGGTCCGCTTGTTGCGGACCCCGCGGAGGGTCGTGGTGATCTGCAGGGCCTCCCCGGTGTCTGGTTGTGGCGGCTCCAGACAGGGTCGGTTCGGAACCTCGATGCCCTCCTCGAAGATAGTGAGCAGCGCTCCCATGTGCGAGTTGGGCCGGCTACGGAACCTCTGCAGGAGCGGAGCCCCGTCACGTACGGCCAGCAGACGCTGGATGTGTCGCAGCCCCGTCTGCAAGGCCCGCATCTCGATGGGCCAGGTGCCCGCCTCGGTGTAAGTTCCCGCAACCGGCGACGTGGAGGGGAGGCCCAGGCAGAGGCGGATGGCGCGGCGTTGGTCGATCTCCAGCTCCTGCCAGCGTCGTGGTCCCAGGTAGGCGAGTGGAAGCGCGTACAGCACAGCTGCGGAGGCCATGCCGTGGAACACGCGCTGCGCCACTTGGTGTGAGCAACCATTGCCTCGTGACAGAAGCTGCCGCACCCCTTGGAGCACCTGTGCGCTGCGTGCCCGGAGGGCCTTGACAGCGGGCAGCCATGTGAGCCGGCAGTCAATGAGCAGCCCCAGGTACTTCACGGTCAGCCGCCAGGGAAGAGGTCGCCCGTTGAGTGTGATGGGCGGTGTTGCCTGTCGAGCCCTCCATCCTCCCGGGTGCAGCATAAGGGCCTGCGTTTTGGCCTCCGAGAGCTGCAGGCCACGGCTCTCGAGGAAGACCGCAACTGCGCCCAGAGCCTCCTGGAGGCACGCCTTGACTATATGGCAGTCTTTGGTGGGGCCATGGGTCCAGAGTGCCACGTCGTCAGCATACACCGCCACCTCTACTGGGTGTCGCAAGCCTGGAGGGATGCAGTCGGGGAGAGGAGCCAGCACCGAGTTGAAAAGAAACGGGCTCAGCACGCTTCCCTGGGGCACCCCGGAGCGGACGTCTCGAGGACTGCTGGTCGCCCGGCCTACCTTCACCCGCAGGGTCCGGTCACGCAGGAACGCCCGGATGTAGCCTCCTAGGCGCCCCACAACGCCCATGCCGTCCAGGGCCTCCAGGATGGCCCCGTGGGCAACCGTGTCGAATGCCGACCGCATGTCCAGCAGGAGCAGGAAGGCCACCTCCTTGTCATGGCGGGCCTGTTCCAGCATGGAGATGACGTCCCCCAGGGAGTCAGCCGTGCAGCGGTGCCGCCTGAAGCCGCTTTGCTGCTCCCGGAAGACGCCGCTGTGGTCGGCAATCCACTCGAGACGGGCAAGGGCTGCACTCTCCATGACCTTCCCAGCAGCCGACGTCAGGGACACGGGACGGTAGGACTCTGGCTCCGTCGGGGGTTTGCCGACCTTGAGAATTGGCGAGATGAGCCCCACGAGCCAGGGTGGAGGGAGGACACCAGTCCGCCAGACCCGGTTGAACAGTCGCAGAAGCGGCTCTAACTGAGTCACGTCCAGGTTCCGCAGCATCTGGTACGTAACCCCGTCCATACCAGGAGCGCTCCGCCGCTTGGAGCATCGATTCAGGGCGGCCTGCAGCTCACGGAGCGTGATGTCCGTGGAGCAGAGGGACACCACTTTCTGGTCGTGTGGGGCGGCTGGCTCCGCGTCGGGTGAGGCCGCAGGAACTGGAGGCGGGGTTTGAGCGGCCTTGGCAAACTGGTCGGCGAACAGCTCCGCCAGGGCCCCTTCTGTGATGCCCAGGGATATGGCGACCGCATGCAGGGGACGCCGGCTGGTGGTGGTAGGCCCCAGCAGAGCCTTAAAGATACGCCAGGCTCTGCCCGGGTCCTTACGAGAGTCCATGGACGAACACAGCGACTCCCAGCCCTGCCTGCGACGCTGCCGTGCCCGTCGGCGGCATTGGGCGTCCGCCCGCCGGTACTCCGTCCAATCCTCTGGGCGCTTGCTTCGCAAAGCCTTCCTCTGTAGCTGGTTGCGGCGGGCCCGAAGCCGTAGCAGCTGCATGTCCGGGAGTGGCGTGCAGAGAGGTACCTCTCCCCGTACCGTTGCCTTGTCGGCGCTCCGCACGACTGCTGCGAGGAAGTCGACTTCAGGATCCTCGGTGCATTTGGTGGGAGAAATAGCAGAACTCGCGGCCCCTCTCCCTTCTGCGGAACCCGGCTGTTGCACGTCCCATGGATTTCCAGACTTGCCGCTGGAAGTTCTCGACGACTGGCAGGCCCGGATCGTTTTGTCCGCAGCCTTTCACATCTCTCCCAAAGTGGACCGCGTTAGCACGCGTGCTAGAACCGGCGGCAACCGGCTTCGCGAACTCGGCGCGAACTGCCGAAGAGAAGAGCACGCGAGAGATAACGCCACGACAGTTGGGCAGAGTGTTCTAGAAAAGTTGAATTGGACGACGCTGAGCGCACGTCACGAGACGCACTGTCACGTGCGCTCGGTTTTTTTTTCTTTTCTTTTTGCGAGCCCCTCGCGTGGCGCAAGCCCACTCGCAAACCTGTACGACGCCGGGCGCTCCTCACGAGACGCGCGCTCACGTTCGTTCCATATTTTCTTGGTATTTTTTTTCTGTTCATGGACGGCGCAACCGAGAGCGTAAACAGCTCTTCTGTCAAAAAACGTTCTTCTAGGAAGAGGTAGTAGCGGTTAAAGTATGGAAGGGGAGAGACGGATGCCGTACACGAACTTGGTGTATCATCCTTCACTAACAATCCGTATGAAAAGTGGCAGGAACCCGAAGGATATTTTTGTAAGCGTTAGTCACGTACGTTTTCTATCGGCACAATGGGTGTGTACACGGATGCATACTTTCAATTGTTCGAAAGAGCAATAAACGCTGTCGAATGGAACTTAAAGATTTAATTTAATGTTGACTAACGCTATACCCAGGGCGTCGTGCACCCTGCAGGCAATGGCTACCTACGCACGTCCGCACGTACTCTTCAGAATCGGTCGCGGAGAAAGGATTCTCGTTTGCCATTCTTGTCGAGGCACAGCCGCCGACTTCTGTGCACAAGTCAGAGACGTCAGAAATCACAGAAGAAATATCAAGTATTCAGGACATTTTTTTTGTTTCTTTTTTTCACAGGATCGGTTTTTCAAAGGTGTTCACTTAATCTGATATATTTATATTCATTATGAGTTGGAGTGGGATAGTAAGATTTAATTCACTTTGGGCACAGGACACGTAAAGCACTGTTGTGCAACTCGGGAACTTCCTCTTTGAAGACAATCCCTGAATTTATTTCACTTTTGCACAGTATATTGAGAGGCTGGGGCGGGGTGGTACCTTCTAGGTCACTGCCAACACAGCCTGCATAAAAACTTCGTATTTCGGAAACCAATGAAGTCGTGTGTATAACCGCAGCCCTCTATATTATCCTGCGTTCGGGTTTCCTCACAAGAGCTTCACATTTAGCGAGAATCGCCGCCTATAAGATGTTTAGAAAGACGGGACGTTGCGCCGTTTATATATTTGTTTGTGGGATTAGTCCGTAATTACATGTATATTGGGATAAAATCGTCCAAAAAAGCAAAGAGTTGCCATCATCTTATTCGTTTTTGTTGTCATCACCTCATCATCATACGCGTTATGCCACAAGACATTAGGTTATAGCGAAACTGTCAAGTTCACATGTAACGTATATTAAGGTTTGATTTTTAGGCATTTATTTTCGTCGGCAGCAGGTTGCTTTAGAGGTTTTTGATTGCGCAAAGTAAATGCTTGTGATTGTTTAATTTAAAGCCCATGTACCTTCCGCAACAGCATATGTTTTTGCACTGGCAGTATTCCGCGTAGTAATCCTTCGGGGCACCACCAACATTTTTTGTGGTGATCACTGGTTCCCGTTTACATAAAAAAATCTGCAGCCAAAGCCCCATGTTACTTGGATTTATGTCAACCCACTCCACCGAGTGACAGCTCAACCATCACCGTTTGATAAAATAAACGCGTATTATCTCTCTCTCTCTCTCTCTCTCTCTCTCTCTCTCTCTCTCTCTCTCTCTCTCTCTCTCTCTCTCTCTCTCTCTCTCTCTCTCTGGGCGCCTAATTCATTCCGCTATGCGATATCTCCGGATGATTTGTGTCGTCAGTGACTTAACTGGACTTTCGTGACAATTAAGCGCATGCCTGTGACTCAGTCGTCATGTTTTCCTATGAAGTACGTTCCTTTGCCAAACAAGTCTGTCAACCTGTTTGCTATGAAACGCGGCGCTCTTGGGGCTTGTTTTCTCTAGTAATGATACCGATGCCCCTAGAAAACTCTATAGAAAACCACGACACCAAAGATGTGGAAACATTTGAAACAAACGCCACACCCCTAACTTACATGTTCGCTATAGGACTTTCTTCGCTTGAATTAGATAAACGTCCACGTCGTAGTTTGTTTCATTCTGGAAACGAAGAAAAGACAAATCCCGGTTCTTCCAAACCAGACGGCAAAATTTGGACGACTGAAAGAACAAAGCAATGATTTTATCATACTACCATCAAGCATTTGTCTTCATACGTTCGCAATATTATTTCTCGTGTTCAATAATAAATAATCTAGCTTGCCTTCGCGATTGACACATCAGAGCTGAGAACAAAGATAAAGTCGGGTCAATGCTGCTTCTTGCGGGAAATATTTGACTTCAGATATCTTACGCAAAGTCACTCCTCCCCGTATGAACTCTTCGTATATGGTAACACTTTTTTGCTTTTGTTTGATTGGATCCCTTCACGAAGCATATCTCCCTACAAAGATATAAAAGGTCTGTGGGTAAGCCCTTAACTAAGCTTCTATAAAAGTTAAATACGAGCTCTCACTCTTCTGTTTTCAAAAACATTTCAGACCAACTTTTCCGTCACTGTTTACAGATGCTTCCAACAATGCACCGTTTGATCGGAATAACACTGAGCTTAATTCTTCCTCTTGAGGGGTTCTGTGCATGAGCCACAACAGAAAAGCGACGACTCATTTCAGCTTTCATCCTTTCATATCTACATTCTGGCTTCATGCTCCAGCCTGTATAGGGCCTGATAAAAGGCAATTCCGCCATCACTTGAAAGATACGAGAACTGCACATGCTTGCATCATTCGCTGTTACTGTTAATTAAGCTCATTCAAGGTTCACACACAGCGTAATAACGAATGCTTTTAATTTTATTGCTTGCTCCCGGCCTTGTAGCTATACCGAAGCGTGAGCTGAACCCACAACACGAGCCTGTATGACAACCCATTATTGTCATCTTCATTCTTCCCTCCTTTTCATGTCGGTTTCGCGGTGGTTGCGTCTTCCTTCATCACCGTCGTCGCTGTAGCCACTGACGAGCCGGTGATGTTCGCCTGTTCCGGGACCTCCGCCTTCCCGTTGACAACCCCCGGCCGTTCCGTAGCGCAGGCGACGGGCACCGGCTCCGCGAACATCGAGCACACCAGTGCGAAGAGGTTCTCGGCCGCCCTATCCTGGACGCTCTCGTCCTGCTTGCCGTTGACCACCACGTAAGGGACGCCCCTAATCGGCGGCTTATGCGTCGACGTCTTGCGCCCCATCTTCAGTAGCAACCTGGGGCCCTTCTTGGACGTCACGCAGCGAGTCAGCTCCGACCAGCTGAGGCCGACGCGCGAGGCGCACGTCTTGGCCACCCGGTGCGGCGTCGGCGACGACTCCATGCAGGCGACGTAGGCGAGAAGCCGGTAGGTGCGCTTGTAGAGCGACGCCGCGCACGCCTGGACCATGTTGGCGACGCATTCGTGGTGGCCGTGCTGGCAGCGGATCTGGCTGACCCGCTGGCCGTCGGCCGCGATGGTCTCGCTCAGCGTGGCCATGCCGTAGGGCACCAGGGTGACCCGCATGTAGGCGCTCAGCCGCAGGTACGTGGGCCAGAGCTGCTTCGTGATGAACTTCTGGCTGTACGGGCAGAGGGTCTCGTAGAAGAGCTTGACCCTGACCTGGTTGGTGCGCCCCGAGGGGGTTCGGGAGGTGCCGGACGGTGAGCCGACGGCGAAGCAGGCCGCGAGGAAGACGGACGCGAACGCGGGTCGCCACGACTTCATGGTTTCGCTCGTTCTTCTTCGGCTGCCGGATGGTTGGTTGGTTCTGGGCGTGACAGGGATGCCACACGCAGAAATCGAATGTACCTACTCTGGGGATTGACCAGTGCGGAGGATACTGCTCAATAAGTAACCCAAACATATGGATACGAAAGATGAATAAACTGGTAGAAAAAATTAGCAGTGGCTTAGCTCGGCTATGCCAGGATATACGTAGCGTGAGCTAAGGTTCAGGTGGTTATTCTTTGCTTTACTGGTTGTCTAGGATTAGCTTGATTATCATGCTTGCTGCTGCTTCAATGACACACACACGGTGTACGCATTATGTGAGACATGTATATATATCAAACGGCTCCGGCGCAGCGTCACCAATCACCCCAGAGCTAAGCTGGTTCCACAGGCGAACGCGGTGTTGTTGCGACGCACGAGCTATCGTTTCTGTTGTGGCCGTCTGCCAGCGCCCCCTACCCTGTGTTAAGTGGACGTTCAGGGACAGCCCTAGGGGGTCGGTGCCCGCCCGCCATGGAGCCGGCTGTCACATGTATCCTGTACCCTACTCTCATGTCTTAATTATTAAAGGTTATCACCTACCAAAACGTGAACATGGTGTCAGAAGTTGAGGACTAGTACCCGCACGCAAACTTCGCCAGGCCAGCCGCTGGAAACCCGGACTCATCAGAAGTTCGGCGTCTTCGTCAAGCGTCGTCGCTAGGCCTACGCCGCCCGCGCATCGAAACAATGGACGGGGCTTCCCCAGCTACTCGCCCAGTGCCGCCAACGCCGTCGCCGTACCAGATTTCACCGCCGGAGCCTTTCACGTTCCTACCGGGGCATTGGACGACATGGAAGAGGCGTTGGGAACGGTTCCGCACCGCATCGGGACTGAACGGCAAGCCGGAAGATGCGCAAGTAAACTCTCTCGTCTACTTAATGGGTCCAAAGGCTGAGGAAATTTTCCCCACACTCCCCATCCCGGCCGACAAGCAAGAGTCCTACGCCGACGTGTTGGCTGCGTTCGAGGCGTTTTTCATCGTAAAAAGAAACGTCGTTTACGAGCGCGCTGTATTCAACAGACGCTCACAGCGTGAGGGAGAATCGGCGGCGGAATTCATAACTGCGCTGTACGCGCTAGTTGAAACCTGTGACTATGGGAACCTCAAAGAAGAGCTGCTCAGGGATCGGATCGTAGTCGGGGTCCGGGACAAGAAGCTGTCTACGAAACTCCAGATGGAAGGTGATCTCACGCTCGAGAGGGCAGTATTGTTGACTAAGCAAACAGAAACCGTCGGTCGGCAGCAAGAGAACCTGAAGCAGCCGGTCGACCCTTCATCTGCCGAAGCGGCCTACGTGGATAGCCTGAAAGTGAAGTCACACAAGGGAAGAAAACCCAAGCAGGGAGGTCCGCCAAAACAGGGGACTGAGCCAGCGCTGAAACAACCCTGCTACTGGTGTGGCAACGCAGTACAGCATCCCAGGCAACAGTGCCCTGCTTCGAAAGCCCAGTGTCACAAGTGCGGCAAGCAGGGTCATTTTGCATCGGTCTGCAAAGCCAAGCGACTACGACAGATCATCCAGCAACGTGAGAGCACGCAAACAAATGATGAACAGTTCTTTGCCGGAACAGTCAACGCTACGATGAAAAAGAAACCGTGGAAAGTTTCAGTTGCCGTCAACGGTCACAGTGTTGACTTTCGTCTGGATACAGGGGCAGACGTCACGGTTGTGCCAACAGGTCTGCTATCAAGGCTGGAAAAGCAGATCACTCTTCTCAAACCCGACAAGCTCATTCTTGGACCAGCAAAGCAGCGTCTAGACATCGTTGGAGTCCTGAATGCGACAGTCTCATACAAGGGAACGAGTGTCACAGCAGACCTGCACGTCACAAGGGGCCTGGACGAACCACTCCTTGGGCTAGACCTGATAGAGAGCTTTGGCATCTTGCAACGAGTAAACGGAGCCTGTTCTACGCAGTGTCTAGACCCAGTCAGCGAGTACCCAGAACTATTTCAGGGCTTGGGGAAAGCGCCTTGCGCGTACAAAATCAAGCTGAAGCCAGAGGCAGAGCCCGTGGCAGTTCACGTCTTTATTTCACGTCTTTATTTATTTTCCTTTTGTTACAGAGCATGAGCCAATCACAAAAAGCTGCTGTTTCAAGCTGTTGCATCAAGCTGCTGTTTCAAGCTGTTGGGGATGCTGTTGCATCCCCAAGACGCGTACCAGTTCCCCTGCTAAAGCCAGTTGAGTGCCAACTCCAGAAGATGGAAAAGGAAGGAGTCATCACCAGAGTGAGTGAGCCAACAGACTGGTGCTCGCCAATTGTGGTCGTGCCAAAGAAGAACGGTGAAGTGCGCATATGTGTAGACTACACAGCGCTGAACAAGAGCATACAACGAGAGTATCACCCAATCCCTAGCGTAGAGCCGATTTTGGCTACCTTGGGACAAGCCAAGTACTTCTCTCGTCTCGATGCATACTCGGGGTTCTACCAAGTGGAACTGCATCCCGAATCAACGCTGCTCACAACATTCATCACTCCATTTGGTCGGTTCAAGTTCAACCGCCTTCCCTTTGGCATTTCTTCGGCTCCTGAACATTTTCAGAGAATGGTTCATCAGCTTTTAGAAGGCCAGGAGGGAGTGGCGTGCCTCATCGACGACATTCTCGTGTGGGGCAGGACGAAAACCGAGCATGACAGTCGTCTCCTTGAAGTCCTGGACAGACTAAAACAGAAGGGACTTACACTGAACCGTGACAAGTGTGTGTTCGCTCAGGAAACCGTCCAGTTCTTGGGCCATGTGATCAACAAAGATGGCGTGACTCCAGACCCAGACAAGATTGCGACCATCGTTAACATGCCTCCTCCAACAGACGTGACCGAACTAAAGAGATTCTTGGGCATGGTGAACTTTGTCGCACGGTTCATACCAAATCTAGCTGTCAAGGCAGCTCCTCTGAGAGACCTACTGCACAAGGACGTCCCGTTCAGCTGGGACAGCGCTCAGCAACGTGCATTCGAAGATCTTAAAGCTTCTCTCACATCGCAACCACTGCTTGCTCTCTACCACCCTACAAAGGAGACGGTCTTGTCTGCAGACGCGTCCAGCTACGGGCTGGGTGCTGTTCTTCTGCAGCGTCAGGAAGATAAGAGCCTGCGAGCCGTTGCCTACGCTTCAAAATCGTTGACAGAGGCAGAGAAGGGCTACTCCCAGATCGAAAAGGAGGCCCTCGCCATCACATGGGCATCGGACAAGTTCAAGGACCTGAAACGCACTGGAACAGTGCTTGCGAAGGCGGATGCGCCCCGCTCCTACATCATTGGCACGGACCAGGGCACCGTTCGCCGAAACGCTAAGTTCTTGGTTGTCGATCGTCGTGAGAGTGCCGAGGAAGATCAAGTCTCCGTTGACAGCTTGCCTCCCCCGCGTGACACACTCACCGACACACCCAGCAACGCGGCTCCCTTGGCACCACCATCTCCGCAAGCAGCTGGACCTGGGACAAGGTCGCGATCTGGGAGACTGATCCGTCCACCGCGCCGTTATGGCTATACTTAAAGGGGGAGATGTTGTGGCCGTCTGCCAGCGCCCCCTACCCTGTGTTAAGTGGACGTTCAGGGACAGCCCTAGGGGGTCGGTGCCCGCCCGCCATGGAGCCGGCTGTCACATGTATCCTGTACCCTACTCTCATGTCTTAATTATTAAAGGTTATCACCTACCAAAACGTGAACAGTTTCCACACCCGGCCACTCCTCGCATGATCATCGAGTGGACCGGGCCGCCATGTGCGAAACGGAGGTCGGCGAAGACGCTGGGCGCGGAGGGTCTGTGAGAGACGCCGAGCAGCAAGCAGCGTTCTGTGCGCCGTGTGACGTCACTGCTTATCGCGCATGCGTAGCACGGCTCTCCAGGAGCGACGCGAAACTGCTCAACCTCGGCCAGTGTAGCTCACACTACAAAAGAAAGCATTTGGTGCAGGGAGGAGATAAATTATAAAACTATTTAAAGAAGGAAGGCATATCGGAAACACTGGTGGTCCCGTGTCTTTGCATGACGTGCTTTTACTGTTGTCAAGATCTAAACGTTTCGATCTCCCTTGATCTCGTCGGCAGTGAACCCCGTCCCACTTTATCTCCTGACTTCAGTCATCGGCCTCTGTCCGAGTGTTGTGACGTTGACTTAACATAGTGGCCCCACTGCGGGGACCACGAGCGTTGTGGCACATTCCTCAACACGAATACTCTTCCCCTTCCTGTGGCTCCCATTTTCTCGTGCACGAGGTACACCACCTCCCGTAGTACTATAAGTAAATACTAGAAAAGCTCGTTAATTGGAACCGCAAGAGAAAACCATTTCATTGCGAACTAATTAAAGTTCGAATTAATGAAAGTGAAGAATAACAAAAGTGCACGGTGACTGGAAGCAGTAAGGCATGTCAACAGTTTGACGCTCGGAAAAGTTCGTGATTGAGTCTGTCTTTTGCTTCTGAAGGTTACAGCCAACACTTTTAGCTCTAACGAATGGATGTAACAGAAGACACTCTCTCTTGGCCTTCCTCAAAGGTGAAGAAGGTGAAGAATACGGAGAAAGCTGAAGAATAAAGGTGAAGAAAGGCGAAGAAAACCGACAGCATTTAATTCGGCCATGAGAGAGAGAGAGAGAGAGAGAGAGAGAGAGAGAGAGAGAGAGAGAGAGAGAGTAAACTTTATTTGAAAATAGGAAGACGGGAATGTGGAAAGAGTTATGGGTGAAGTCCTATTTCCAGGACTCCAGTAGCAAAGGCTCCCAGCTTGGCTCTCTCTAGCAGCTCACGCTGTGTCGAAAGGTCCGGTTGGTTGGTTGGACCCTTGAATCACGGCGCATACCCACGCGGGGGACTGACAAAGAAGCTGCTTGTAATGATTAGGCTGTGACCCGGTTTATTTTATCGCCGTGTCTAGAGTGCCGTCCGACGGCACTCTAGCTGATCGTTGCAGGCATGGCTAGAGCGCCGTCCGACAACATTCGAATGCTTAACACTAGGCTAGCACCGGCCAAAGTGTTTGTCCTTGTAGTGTAGAGGATCCGTCTTAGCTTCTTGATCCCAAAGTCGCTGTTTATAAATGTCCTCCTGGGTTCACGGATTCATGGTAAAAAGCTAATACGCCGCCTAATACTCTGACGATATTTATGTAGAGGTAAAAGACACATTCAAGGCACGAACAACCTTATTTTGAAGACCCCCATGAGGCCATGGTACTAATAAAAATGCTAAACACATCACACGACGGTTACCTAATGGCAGTTTGTCGTAGAGTTCCCGTCTTTGCCGGGAGTATAATGGTCAGTCTAACATCACGTAGGAAACATCTTCCTCGGGAGCTCCGCATGTGCAGGATGGTGAGTTTGCACAGATAATGTTAACAGAAAGGATTTTGTATAGGCAATGCCGAATCGCACACGATGGAACAGCGTTTCCACATTTCGGGGCTGAGGCTGTAAGGCTGAGTCTATTGCGTACAGCAATGAATGCTTCGAGCACTGATCAAACCACACCTCTGCGGACCGTGGCTCACTCCGTTTACGTATGATGATCATCGGCGAGGACTAGGAGAGAATGGAGAGCTCGTCGCCATGGGGATGCCTCTGTTTTGTGAGTCTGTCTGCTCTTTCGTTTCCTTTAAGGCCGCTGTGGCTGGGCACTCATTGGAAATCTACGACATGCCCTTTATCACGGGCTGTTTGAAAATGTTGAGCAATCATAAGAGCCAATATTGAGTATGCGTTTATGGCCTGAATGTTTGACAGGAGCAGAAGTGCTGGCTTTTAGTATGAGCAGACAACCTACCTATCACTTGGCTGCCTTGTGGCAATAAACCTGGCAGCCTGTACAATGGCACAGAGTTTTTTATTTATTTATTTATTTATTACAAGTACCTACATCGCCCATTGGGCATTTTTGTAGGGGGGTTACAGTAGAAAATAGAATACAAACAGCAAAATTATATATGAAATAAATCGTGCATTACATTATACATGAGAAATCTAAACACTTGCAGTACAGCATTATAACAAAAGTACAAAACACAGGATTATACAACGAAAGCAATAATTATACATATAAAAAATCAACAATCAAGACAAATACAAAGCCAACGTTAATATATGGGTTATTTCAGCAACTCAAAATGCTGCTTCAATGGCTGTTAGGAAATTAGAATCTGAGAATATTGGTATTTTTAGCGCATTCCAGTCACTAATAGAGTTTGGAAAGAAAGAGTATTTAAGGACATTCAATCGACAGGTATATTCTCTAATTTTATATAAGTGATCTTTCCGTTCGGACATGTAACTAGGCGTCTTTAAATACCGCTCTTTATTTATTCCAGTCTTACCATGATATATATTATAAAGAAATTTAAGTCTTTGAACTTTCCGTCGTCCACAAAGGGGTTCCCATCCCAAGGCCTGAAGAATTCCAGAAGTCCTTATTTTAAAATCGTAATTTCCTGTAACAAACCTAGCAGCCCTTTTTTGAGTTCAGCAGTTGTCGAGGATGTTCTGTGGGACAATCGGAACATCTGCTCCGCACCTAATGCAGGCACTGCGAACGTGCAAGCGGAGCTACGTGCATTGCAAGATCCATCCATGTACAGCTTGCCCACATGCGCGTTGTACACATGCATCAGCACTAGTTGGACCCATGCAGGGAAAGCAACATTCGCCTTCTTGTCGATGCCTGGTATTCCAGCAGTGATGTTAGGCTGCAGAAGAAGCCAGGGAGGACTAGGATCAGGCCAACGTGTGAATCCAGGAAGGAGTGCCTGATAATCTTGCAGCATGGCAGAGATCCTGGAACCATTTCGTTTCAACATTGCATCTGCTAGTATGTGGGAAGCGTGTTGCGTGAATATTCTGAACCGGTGCCGATTTATTTCTCATAGCCGCAGAACCACAACAGGAGACTATCGTGCGTCTGCCAGCACAAGGGGGCTTGACGTAGCTTTGGGAACCCCCAAACACATCCGAAGACTTCTCGCTAATGATATGATGAGTTTTTTCTCTCCAGAAGGTGATAAACCATTCAGAACTGGTAAAGAGTATCCGATAGCGGATCTTACAAGAGCCCCTTGAAGTTTCCGTAGAACGCCGTGGAGGTTCCCCAACGGGCTCCCGCCAGGTGTCGCCGAACGCGGACGATGTTGTTCACCTTGGTCTCCAGCACGCGAAGATGGTGTTATCAGGAGGGCCTCCGATCCACAACTGTGCCGAGGAAACGATGGTTTGTCACAAGCGCCAGGGCTCTTCCATCCACGCAAATATTATATACCTGAAGTTGTTTTAAAGTAAAAGGAAATACTGCTGATTTTCCGGTCGACAAATTCAGTCCTGGTTCTGTGAGAAACCTGGACACTTCATCAATTCCGCTTTGCAATTTGGCTTGAATGACTTCCAGTGATGGTCCGGATGTCCAAAAGCAGATGTCTTCAGCGTAAATGGAATAGCGAATGGCTGCTGGGAGGCCTGTTGGTAACTGCGCAATTATTGTGTTGAAAAGAGTGGGACTAAGAACGTTGCCTTGAGGAACCCCTTGTTTAACAACATATTCCGATGTTTTCGCATTCTCCGTCGTGAAAAAAATTCACCTGCCCTCAAGAAAATCGGATATAAAGCGGAGCGTCCTCCCACGTATTCTTAACATCTCCAATTCTTCGACAACGTGGACGTAGCTAGTGGTATCATAGGCACGCATTACGTCTAGGAATATGGCTACCACAATGTTGTCTTTGGAGTTTTCGTGTTCAACAAATGTCACCAAGTCTATGATGCTATCCATGGTACATCGACCTATGCGGAAGCCCGATATTTTTCCTGGTAGCACATGTTGACTTTCGAACCGATATATCACCGTTCATTGATCATTTTCTGCATGACGTTGGATAAACTTGGTTGGTTGGTTGTTTGCCACTGAGCATTAACATACGCAGGCAGGGGATTGGCCAAGAAGCTTTCAGCACGTGACCTATATTATTTTGGATGCAGAAATTAGAAAACAAATTGCAGAGCAGAAAATATTTCTACAATGTGAATGCAGAGTCAGGAAATTTAAAAAAAAATGTTAACGCTTAGCTGACCAGTTGAGAAACCCGCCTGTCGTCGCAACATAAGATTGAAGGGTGGACACAACATCCCTGTGGCAAATTCCCTGGGCAGAGGCGTCTAATGACAGAACAGTGAAAGAAGATAGCGGAGGGTGGAACGGATTAAAAGTTGAATCCAGACGCATGCGTCGCATTGGGGAGGCGCTGCGGTAATTAAATAGTAAATCAATTCCTGGGAGCCATTGGTGAGCGTCTTCTTCGACTTCAAATGTCAGGTGTCATCATTATTCGTAAATCTCGCTGAGCGGGCAAGTGGGGCTTGAGGAAGACGAGGTTTTTGTTGTCGAACGCCGCTGTCGTAAGACATCCTAGCTGAAACAACGAAAAATGGTTCACTGCAAACGTTGGTTTATAAAAAAAGGACGTACAAACTGGCCCCGAATGACGGACAAAGAACAAAGCGCGCATATTAGAGCCCGGTTTTTCAGAGAACTGTATAGACAAGTACTCTGGAAGGTGTTCGTAATAAAAAAAAACAATTGAGTGGAACAGTTTCTAAGAAAGCTGCACACCATTAAAATAACCCTTGGTACTAACCTGAAGCAAAAAATTCACGAGCGAAGACTGCGAAAAAAATTAACAACTAATAATCATCACCGTCACTAAAAAGGTCAACCTGAAGTAGCGTGTAGTGTTTGTAACGGTCTTAAAATGACTGCATGACTGTACGAGAAGCACTGCTGTCCTTTTTAGGCAATCCAGGTCAGGTTGTAAAAGCGTTCCTATCGTCTTTACAAATATGCAGGCCGCAGCGCGGGTTCGGGCGACAGTTGCCGGGGGTGAGTGCTGGCGAGTTCGGATTCATCAGCTCTACTAAGCAGACTTACTGCTATGTACTTTCACCTATAATACTCTCTCCTGGTCGGTCTTTCGTCCCGGCTTTTAAACGTCATCATCATCACCAGCCTATCTACGCATACTGCAGAGCAAAGGCCTCTCCCATTAATCTCCAATTACCCCGGTCCTGTGCTAAACGTGACCAATTTATCCCTGCAAACTTCTTGATCTCATCTGCCCATCTAACTTTCTTCCGCCCCCTGCTACGCTTGCCTTCTCTAGGGATCTACTCGGTTACGTTATAAATATACTACTAATACTACTAATGCCATCATCCCCACCCCTAATAGTACTGATGATGACGATGGCGCCCTGCATGAAATGACGCATACCCATTCTCGGAGACTGGCCAAGAAGAATTAGCTTTAATCCGCTGAAAAATAAAATGTCAAATCAAATATGGCATAATCAAGCCATAATAGCGAGGAAGAAAAAGGGATGGTCAGTCGCAGGCTGGAGAAAAGCTGATGAAAATGGCCGACGATTACTCCTCCATTAATTCGCATTCCCTCGATGATTCTAGGGGAGGCGATTTTAGGATGCTCTTTATTAACAGTTCGCGCGGTAAAAGCAAGAAAAACCTAATGAATTTAGGCAGGCACGAAAGAAAAAAATATTCACGCATCTCCACGAAGTGAATCATGACGAGTACGCGAAGCACTGTGGATCGTTCTTACCGTAAATCACCCATGAGAGTGCTCACTGCTGCTAAAACGATTTTGAATCCAATCTAATCCATTTCAGTCCAATCCAATCCAAACCCAAATCCAATTCAATCCAATGCTCTTCACGCATGTGCAGCACGGCTCTCCAGGAGCACCCTCTCTCTCTCTGTCCTCTCTCTCCCTATCTCTCTAACCTTTTGTGAACCTTTTATTTTGCTCTTGTTAACCTTTTGCGAACCTTTCTTCACAAATGTTTCGATATACACGGTGCTGTGCGTCTCTCTCTCTCTCTCTCTCTCTCTCTCTCTCTCTCTCTCTCTCTCTCTCTCTCTCTCTCTCTCTCTCTCTCTCTCTCTCTCTCTCTCTCTCTCTCTCTCTCTCTATCTATTTACACGGTGCTGTGCGTCTCTCTCTTTCTTTCTCTCTAATCTTTCGTGAACCTTTTACTTTGTTCTTGTTAACCTTTTGTGAACTTTTTGTACCGAAAAGTTTCGATTTCACGGTGCTGTGCTTCTCTCTCTCTCTATTCTTTTGCGAACCTTTTATTTTGTTCTTGTTAACCATTTGTGAACATTTTGTTCACAAGTGTTTCGATTTGCAAAGTGCTGTTAGGGTGCTCCTGCGGCGACAAGCTGAAGCACCCCTTTGGGCGTAAAAATTTTTAGTGTGTGGTAGGACATTCCAGGAATGTGGAGGGTTTGGACTTGGGCGATCAGTGCCACTGATGTGGATTTCAAAAACGGGGGCTGGGGGTGGCTTGGGCGGCTGCGCGTGCGGGCACGCATCAGCAGGAGTTTAGGCTTGGCTGGACTGCAGGCGAGGCCGCACTTCTGTAGATAGTTTGTTGTTGTGTCGATGGCTGTTTGTATTGCGTCTTGCTGCTGCCCAGTAAATCCATAGTGATCACATCATGTGATCAGTTCATCCGCATACAAAGCATGTGACGAGTTGGGTATTGCTTGGAGGAAGGGAGGTGGGTCAGAAAAGGCTATGTTAAATAGTAGCGGTGACGCAATGGATCCTTGTGGAGTGCCATTGTCCGGTACCATTGTAACGTTGGATCTTTGCGGCCCGATGTATATTTTGTCTGTACAGTGGAAGGTGAATGCCTTGACGTGGTTTTATGATGCGTTCCCGCACTTGGACTGTTGGAGCCTGGTGATAATTGCCTCGTTTCTGACAGTATTGAATGCCCCTTGAACGTCTAATATGATAATGGCGCTGGGGTGGGCGCAGCTGAGGCGGCCTCTTTGATTTGGAGGGGAATGTCCTGAGTGGACAAGTAGGGGCGAAGACCAAAAGCCGACGTGTAAAACACATAGGCGACAATGGCTGCGAACGTTGCGGAAGGAGGTCACCGACGACGATCGGGCCGCTGACGCCAAGCGTAAGTGCAGGGTCCGTCCGCACGCTCGACCCCGCGTTTCGGAAAAGGCGAGACGTACACGTGGCTACAATCCCGCTGAGGGATCCCCCGTCGCGACGGCCAGGTTTAAGCGGGAGTTTGTGGCCAACCAAGAACCCACAACATGCACCCCTCTGTCAAACGACGACGGTGGTTGAATGCAAAGCTTTCTCGCGACGGATTCCTTGGTTGTCGTCTAAGTTTTCCAAACCGCTTCGACCATGTCTATATGGAGCCCAATTAGGAAAAAAAAAAATTCCCCGCATTTCCCCGAGGGGAAGAATGTGAAAGTGCGAATGCACGAGTTGAATTTGCGCGGTTCGGTAATGTTCGCGAAAGAGAGATCACACACACACACACAACTACAAAGAAAGAAAGATGCATTTATTCACAGACACCTATTTGTGTTGTCGTTGTACTTGGTTGCTAGAGCGGATCTCAGCTTTGAAATTTCGTGTCAGTACTCCTTTAAGCGGGTGCATTAGCCCTTCTCACGCCCGATTCCTGGCCAATCCCACACTCCTGGCCAGGCAGCGCGCGCCCATCTCCCCCCGTTGCTAGGGAAGACGAGGAGCGCGCGCACCCGCAGCTGTTGCTATGCGGACTACGGCGGCGGACGATTCAGGCTCGCTTAAGAAGTGCATTCGCACTTAAAATGTCGCTAGGGGGGCATCGGATAGACGCCGGCTTCATACCGCGACGGACCCAGGTTCGATTCAGGCCAAGGGAAGCGTTTTTGAAGACGAGTTTTTCATTGGCTACTTAAACCCAGAAATTTTGGTCTGTCTGTCTGTCTGTCTGTCCGTCCGTGACTCGATTCAGCCACCAGGCAAACGTGAAACAAAATCTGCGCAGTAGTCTTATGTATACTCTCGCAGCCAAATCTAAACGTCTAAGCCTGGTGTCCATTTTCATACTTGTCAACATGGTTGAACAATGTCAAGACATTACGCAAACGTACGGCAGAACATCAATACATAAGTGATATTTGCAGTGTTCCTTTATTAAAAAATTCTGGATGCTTGGTTGTTGCGATAGCAAGTGATATTCTACATCTACTGCAGAAAAGCGTCGCCTGATGTTGCCCGCGCTCCTGGCGGCATTCGAGGCAACAGCAACGGCAGCAACAACGAAAGGTTCCACTAGATAGGCTCAACGTTCCGCTTGGAATGCACATGGACTACGGCAACGTGGTTCTATAAACATGAAAGCAGGGCGCCTCGATTCACGCGCGTCTCCGCCGTACTGCAGCGCTGCCATCGATAACCCAGCCTGTAGTAATGGAACGCGGTAAATTTAAATTGACTTCAACAAACCTTTAGCGTGTTTACGTTGGAGGTGGGGGAGGGCGACGCAAGAGGGACATGATAGGTGAGCGGAAAGCATAGGCATTTACTTGGCAAATGTCGACAAAGACTATCGCCTTTTGTCGACATTTTCAGCGAAAGGAGCAGATACACGGCCAATTTTTTTCTTTCACTCCGGCGTTTTCGGTTTGCAGATGCCACCAGTGAGAACACTAAAACTCCGCTTTAAAAAGCTCCGCTGCTCATCTACATTCAAAGAATGAAGTGGTCCTGCATTTCTTCCTTACGTTTTCGGGGCAATCCCCCTAAGTCTGTATGAGCGTGATTACCCTCCGCGTGCTCATTCCTCGTGCCCAGAACTGGACAGAACCAAGCAGCCGCCGCTGGTCGGCAAGGGTCCGACAAAATTTCCCGGTGAACCAGCGTGCGACGTCCCATGACCGCGGGCAGAACCTCCATCGGCCGGGGTTGAAGAGCCACTCCGTTGCGCAGTCCGGTACTCGGTCGCCAGATTTGAAAGAGGTGAGTTCCTTTGACCGCATCCTTGCGATTGGCTGGGAGTTGATAGTGCCTAAGCCACACTGCGAGCAGACGCGCGCAGCCCGCAGTACAGGGCGTCATCCAGTTTGCTGGATCTATCGCTACAGAATGAATTAGTTGACCTGCAAAATTGAGGGCAAACCGACTCTCGATACGGAGGAATAGCAACCTGCGCGGCCCCGAAGTTCGCCGTAACGCACACAAACAGTGCGCCTCATAATCTGACCATAGTAGAAATTCAGCGCAATGAACAAGACACAAAGGACGACACACAGGACGGTCGCTGACCCTCAACTAAAAATGTATTCATTAAGACTATTTATGCATTCAGCGAACCGCACTCTGCGCATAGGAACAGTGTACTAGAAGAAAGAAGTGTGTCGTTGGAGGCCGATTAGGGGTTTGCCATTTGCGATGAAGATTTCTGCTGAGGAACTCCTGTTGTAAGCAGCGCTCCTGGCGGCCGCTGCTTACCACTTGGTTTCAGAAGTTTTATCATTAAATTAATGCTTTATTATTGCTCTAAATAGTCTTTTGTTTATTTTATGCCATAAATGTCTGTAAAACACATAAAATAACTGTTTAGTTTTATTAAAACTTACACGTGGCGCTGGCTGCAGCAGGAGTTCTCTGGGGAACGCTTGCGCTCTACACAATTTTTTTCATAGCAAAAGAGACCCGCGCTCTCTGTTGGTTTTCCCCCGCACGACACACATGTACCTTCTAGTAGCATGAGATAGACTAGAAGGAAAACAAAGAAACATCGAAGATAACTTTTAACAGATAAGACCATGATCTCACGGGCAGCTCATGGGGGTTTCTATGGCCGTAAGTAATGACTTTTGCACGAAACCAATTTGTGCTGCTTGGAGGGTAGAGAGACACCCTTTGAATGGTCCCGTGCCGCTGCAATTGGGTCAACGTGATCAACGCGTTGTTCTTTTCGTTTCCCACGAGACCCAGCAACGCGAAACAGATAAGATGATTCAAACTTCGCCAGTAAACCGAGTCGCGGCGATAATTTTAGCGCGGTTTTGAAAAGATGACTAGCTCAAGCAGCGAGCGAGTGACCCAAAATGGCAGAGCGTATAGGTGTCTCCACCCTGTACTGCGGACGCGTGAATAAAGGTATCCTAAGCTGCAGAGCGGTCGCTTCCCGTGATGTCATTGCAGACCACGAAAACATGATTTAGCGGGAAAATCGATTGATTGTGGGGTTTAACGCGCCGACGCAACGCAGGCGATGAGGCGCGCCGTAGTGGAGGGCTCCGGATTAATTTTGACCACCTGGGGATCTTTATCGTGCGCCGAAATCTCGTACACACGGGCGTTTTTGCTTTTCGCCTCCATCAGAAAAGCGGCCGCCGCGGCCAGGAATCGAACCCGCGACCTCGTGCTCAGCAGCGCAACGCCTTAGCCACTGAGCCACCGCGGCGGGTTTTAGCGGGAAAATCAAAATTTCAACTGAAATTGATTAATTTCGCAGTGAATAAAGCATCGTTTGTATCCGGACAAGCGCTGGGGGCACTATAAAACCCGAAATATTTCGAATAAAACAAACTTGTATTTTGTCTTCATGGCTCCTTTAAGCTGTTACTCGACAAGCATCGTCACGCAAGGGACTGTGCGCTTGTGTCAGTTTGTCAGTGTTGCTTCAGGCAAGTCCAGAGTGTCCGACGGCTGTGTTAGGCAATGTCAGCCGGCAAAGTGCCGCACTAACTGGTTCGCTGTTTACGTGTTCGCCCGTAAGTTTAATTGTTCACCCCACAATTCTCACTGCTATAAAAATGTGCCCTACATTTAAGCGCAAATGGCTAATTTGCCCTGCCTAATTTGCGTTTGTTTTTGTCTGCCTCAGCCAATCACACAGAAGGGCTTATGACATCATGGCGTATTTTGCGGGAAATGAGCTAGTGGCCCGCATGACCATTCCCTTTTTTTGCTAATTATGTAGCTTATTTGAGGAAGTTTACGTTAAAAGTGGTGGCAGTATGATTCTAACCATGCAATTTTTCGAATGAACGAAACTTGTGTTTTGTCTGCATGACCCCTTTAAGACCGGCTTTAAAGGGACCCAGAAACACTTTTTTCAACTTATTTCGAAATATTAAATGCTTGCAGAGCGTAGTCAACCAGCACATCCTGTACTTAGATTAGTGAGTCGCAAAAGTACCTCGGCCGAAAATTACTGCTATGCCCATCAGATAACTTAGAAACTTGCTCAAAAGATTTTTCTCTTTCCCGGTCTTGGCGTTCTTCGACTGCTGGAATTGTATCATTACAGCGGTATAGCGGCTATTGGTCCGCTTTCCTTTAGTTGCAACAACGAACGCATTCGATAGCCTCTTAAAAAAGAAAGCCACAAAAGCAAAGCACTACCGAAAGACTTATCTGCTGCGACGAGCACATCACGCAGTGCCGCTCCGTGCTCACGATACCTATAGGGTGTATTCACAGGGCCTTGGGACGCGCGGCGGCGCTACCTGCGCGGCGGCGGCGACGCCATACTTGAGGTTGCACTCCGCCGCGCGGGCAGCGCGTTTCCCGACGCGAAACGTTGTTTGCGGCGCGCTGCTGGCAAGAACGTTCGTGTGGACGGTGTTTTTCTCTGTGTGATTCGTGTGTTTGAGAATGCCTCGTCGTAACGAGTAGCCAGCATTGTTTTCGCTGCGAAATTACGGATGCGCTGTTCACGTCTCCTGCAACCGCAGACCCGAAGCAGGCCGAATGACGAAATCAAGCGCGCCGTTTTTGTTGTTGTTGTTTCGAAGCGAAGGCCAGGGCAGTGATTAAGACGGTATGATTTCGCGCGACGAATGCAACTGTCCGATGGTTTGACAGGCGCGGACAGCGGCGTGCATAGCCCTGTCCGTTTTGGCGATTTCGCGCTATCTCGATCGGGGTACATGTCATCCCCGTGCGCCGATTTCCTTATTTGCTCCGTTGCTTGAAGCGACCGTGGCACGGGTTAGAAAATTTCTTCACCCAAGGCTGCGAGGATATTTGATGTGGTGGCGTGTGAGATGAGGAGCTGGTTTTACCATGCCACCCAGGCATGTTGCGCGCTTCTTGAGGAGTATGAGAGACGGCGAGGTTCTCTGGCGACAGTGTTCTGTGCGTTGAAAGCACAAAGGTCGTCCATTTGAGCTCCTAATGAAGCGGAACGATTACGCACAGGGTCTGGGTGGAAACCATCGCGGGGTAAGTACGTGATAAAATGACGTATGGTGGCGGCGACAAAGATCCCACTGATGAATTTCAAGTCTTTTTTCTTTCGGTAAAGACGAAGCGGAAATTATAAGCAGAACAAGCCTTGCTACTTCGAAATCAGCGCAGAGGCAAGTGATAAAGGCTGCTCTAGTTTGTCCCTGCATACATTAACGTTTTAGTCTCTACGCTGTTTTTGAAGTAGTCAGACTGTGTACCCATCGTCAAGCTTTAGTGCCCGATCACGTAACGCGCGCTTGGTCATTAGAGAACAGTCGAAGGCGCCGAAGAAGAATTGCATCAATTTGGATGCCCGCAATTACCTGGGAAGCGAAATTGCATGTACGCGTGCGTTCACCTCAACACTCGAAGTAGCCCATGTTGAGGCTGGGAGCCCAGTATGGTTCGTCTCATCCATAAAGTACGCCGGCTACCTTAATTTGTGAACATTTTAAGCGTGCGAATGTTTCAAACATGTGACGAGGGGTGAGGTGAAAGCTCCGACGCCCATCGTCCCGGGGCCCACCTGAATGAAACGAGCTCCAACAGATTTGGTACTGATTAGCCATATTATCGATAACTTCTTTGGGAATTCGTCGAATGAAGACAGACAGCCTTCAAGCACTGCCCTAGCCGTCGCTTCGAAACAGCAAAAGGAAAAAAAAACATGGCGCTTTAATTTTGTCGTGCGGCCTGCTTCGGGTCTGCGGTTGTAGGAGTCCAGCGCAGATCGGATTTTCGAAGCGAGAACAATGCTAGCTAATCGTTACGACGAGGCATTCGCAAACCCACGAATCACGCAGAAAAAACACCGTCCACACGAACGTTCTTGCCAGCACCACGTTGCAAACAACGTTTCGCGTCGGGAAACGCGCTGCCCGCGCGGCGGAGTGCAACCTCAAGTATGGCGTCGCCGCCGCCGCGCAGGTAGCGCCGCCGCGCGGTCCAAGGCCCTGTGAATACACCCTATAGCTTTCGCAGTGCTTCCAGACGCGAAGGAAAGAGTGCAAGCGTTTATAGGAAGTGTTGCCGGGACCCTTTAACGTATAGTCTATTGATCGAATAATTTAGTGTCTTTGCACTGGTTGTTGCGCACTCTACTGAGGCATTAAGAATGGATGGCAAATTTTACGTTTACTTGCATAATACACAAGCCAGCACTAGCGCTTCAACGCAGAATCTGTAATGAAAGTCGAAACTAAACATAGCTTACCGACTACTCCATAATAGCAGTCACGTCGGTAATGTTTCATAACCGAAGTGCCTGTCTTTTAATATAACTGTATTACGAACAAGTTTCCAGATATCTGTGTTTTCCTTTATATTTACTTACCTTTATGTTACTCTCTGACAAGGTGTTATTCAAGCTCCACCAATCACGTTTCGCCGTTGAGTATTTTTTTACGTCACAAATCTTCGGGCGAAGATTGTGTGTGGAGGCGGCACCTTTCATAAATAGTTTTCACATTTTCTACATCAATAAAGAACTGGTGGTGAACGCCACTGGTATATCCCTGTTCTGGGCACCGATCCAGGCCAACCTTGCCTGATACCGTTGAAGAAAACGTGCGGCTTTAAGTTGAAGAAGTGTATACAAACACCACACATTTTCATGCCTTTTTTACTGCCTTAATTGTTCCTGCACTGTTCGTTCTTCATTTTTATATAAACGTCGATAAACTGAAAATCTTCAATGTGTCTTGCAGTGCCCAGGAACACTTAAGTGCGCCGAATGTGAAACGAGCAAAGCTGACTGCCGTCGTTCAGACCTACAGCCTCTTCGGAGGAGTTCTTGGCCGAAACCAAATGGAGGACGCTGTCGTCGGGCTACGAGCATGTTTCATTTCTGGTCCTGCCAAATTGTTTTTTGTAAAGAGCTCGGGTGTCCAAGTGTTGTGGCCGAGCATTATGCTCGACTCGTCAACAAATTCCACAAGCGTACGGGCTACAAGCCATTGACTTTATTTATTAAACGAGTTATATGCAAAACGTCCCTGTGGTTTAATGTACCCGGCTTGTTCGGTTTATAGGGCTACTATAGAAATGCAATGCCAGCTGGGAGGAAGATTTGGTGACGGGCGAAACAAATGACATATGGTTTGCCTGACTGGGTTACGGTTAAAACTGTTGTTGATTTCTCTGTCATAGGAATCGGTAAAACACGAAAGTGAAATGTGCAGCAAAATCTGCAGCTCAGCATGATTTGCGGGTCGGTGGCTGTCTTGTGGGTATTCTTGGCAGCGACATCCTGCTGGCGGGTCGCTTCGGCAGGCCGCTTGCTTCATTGTACTGTCGTCATTTTCGTGACGAATATGACGTCAGTGAAATCTTGGTTTATCCCGGCATAAAACACTTTCGTGTTAAAATATATAATTCGAAAACGAACAACCCTAAGTATAACGTATTCCTTAGTACTAAAGGTTGTCTTCCCCGCAAAAAAAAAAAAACAAACCCTATGTGCACAGGTGCACCCTTTACAGGCCGCTTGTTTCATTGTACTGGCGTCACTTTCGTGGCGAATATGATGTAAGCGAAATCTTCGTGAATACCGGACCACAACACTTTCGTGTTAAAAAAAAAAAAACGAAAAGGTGTTGTACCTATCGCAGACAAAAAATTTCCCCGCATTTCCCCGAGGGGAAGAATGTGAAAGTGCGAATGCTCGAGTTGAATTTGCGCGGTTCGGTAATGTTCGCGAAAGAGAGATCACACACACACACACAACTACAAAGAAAGAAAGATGCATTTATTCACAGACACCTATTTGTGTTGTCGTTGTACTTGATTGCTATAGAGCGGATCTCAGCTTTGAAATTTCGTGTCAGTACTCCTTTAAGCGGGTGCATTAGCCCTTCTCACGCCCGATTCCTGGCCAATCCCCCACGTGGGTATGTGCCATGCACAGACACCTATTTGTGTTGTCGTTGTACTTGATTGCTAGAGCGGATCTCAGCTTTGAAATTTCGTGTCAGTACTCCTTTAAGCGGGTGCATTAGCCCTTCTCACGCCCGATTCCTGGCCAATCCCCCACGTGGGTATGTGCCATGTCAGCGGCTAGGCAGCGCGCGCCCATCTCCCCCCGTTGCCAAGGAAGACGAGGAGATTCCTGGCCAATCCCCAACGTGGGTATGTGCCATGTCAGCGGCCAGGCAGCGCGCGCCCATCTCCCCCCGTTGCCAAGGAAGACGAGGAGCGCGCGCACCCGCAGCTGTTGCTATGTGGACGGACGGCGGTCGCTGGAATTCAGGGTCGCTTCTAAAGTGCATTCGCACTTAAAAATTGTAACAAACGCACAACGAACGACAGCAGTGGAAATAGCGCCCGTTTCATCGTTATTTGTCGATGCGTTTATTGTTCAGCGACACCATTTGTTTTTAACGGTGCGTGCAATGACATTATGTAGTGGGAAAGCCATGGTGATTTTATATACATCTGGGCACAAGCTGTATACAGGGTAGTGAAGTACCAGTGCTGGTTCAGCCACTGGCTTATACACTGAAGCGAACATGGATGTGCGGAAGTATGCAACTGCCGCATAGTAAAGTTTTATCAGCAACGTGGAGACAATAAAACTATCCCATATCGTGAATTCATCAATACCGGGTGCGCTTATGTATGCGTTTTTGTTAAGAGAAATGGGAATAAAATGATTGGAGAAGTTGGTATCTAGAGACTTTGTTTTCGTTATTTTTGACCTGAAAACCCCCATTCCGCAAAATATGATAGCTGTTGCAGTAGTTGTCCGGTGAAGAAGAAGGCCGCCGCTGTAAGGTGTCCATAAAAATAAACGCATCTGTAGTCCGATGGGATTTCATCACTGGTCCTCACAGTGACAGCCCGAAAAGCTACAACTATGATATCTACGTTTTGTTTCCCCTGTTTCTGACATTGCACTCAACAGCAGACTAAACAATATTTACAGATTAAACATGTCAGTATGCCAACAAGCCAGCTGGTGAAGCATGCTAGGTGCCACCAGGCCATTACTGGAAGTGTGGTCAGGAGTTCAACCCTTGGTAGCCACTCAGGAACGCGGTTTTTTGGTCTGTGCAGTTCTTGAATTTTTGCGCGTAACGGGTGCAGTGCTGTACCTATGAAAGCTTTTTTTCTTATGCCGTAGGGCTATCTCTCGCAAAAAAAAGCCTAGATGCACGGTTTCGTAAGCAATGTCGCGTTGGCCGCGCGTACGCATCATTGTGGAATCGGGCCATGCGCAAACTCTAAATACTATGGAGGCTAATCAAACCAAGATCCCCACATCAAGTGGTACATTTTCTTCATTTTCTACAGACAAAAACCTGATGCCATACGGGTGTAGTTTCAGCTCTTTACGGATCGCTTTCTGAAGGACGTCCTTAAAGATAACCGCCGCCCAGCAGTGGAGAAATACGTGTTCGATGGTCTCGGGCTGTTTACAAATAGACAACTCTAATTCCAACGGCACGTACATCCTGTGTTACCTGTGCTTCCAGATAGAGTTTGTTTGTGTAACGTAAAAAAGGATGACTAAAAATTATATAAGGACGTTTGCGATGTCATCTTTCCAGTACCTCTGCATAGATCGTTATATTCGGTTGCCCAATGCCAAAGTGTCTTCAAGCGAGTGGAGCGTCTATAGAAGTACCCCATGCGTTGCTGTTCTTGTTGCTCCTTCACTGATGGCACATACCATCGTGGGGGATCGGCAAAGAAACGGGGTAGCTTTCCGGGGCTAACACGCTCAACGCATAGCACTATAATATCAGCCCGTAGAATTAATGGGAGGCTTAGCGCAAAAAAGACAAGTACGGTGGCAAACGTGACAGGCGCTACAAACAACTGAATTTATTTCGCAAAGCACAAACATATATAACAGGCATGCACTGAAGAAAAAATAAAGGAGGGGAAGTATACATCACGAGCATCAGACGAACATCAGACAAAAGTATTTAGAAATGCACTTTCCTTATCATAAATAGATAGCGACGGTACACTTACGCACATGGGCCCTTTTCTTTTTAAAGGGACAGACAACCGATTTTTGTCGCGTATATGTTCTCTAGCTAATATGAAAGCCAGCGTTTTATATAGCCCGGTAACAACAAGCAATTTTTAAACAAACTGGCGGAAATAATTTTAATTTGGCAGCAAACTTCCTGAAATCGGAAGGGTGGCGGTTCGTAGTGTCGAAACTTGACACTACAATATGTGTCCCTGTCACGTGACCTGCAAACCTAGTAGCTACTGTAACTGCTGAAACGTTTATTTACGTATTGAAAACCTCTTACACAAGTATTTGTACAAGCTTAAATATTATATGTATTTCTAAACATTACTTTGAAAATTCTAAAGACACGCCGCCCGCCGCCGCTGGGTTGCTCTCAGTGTGGCTAACTGAGCCACCATGCCCAGAATCAACGGCAGCGTTCAGTAAACAGACCCAGCGAAGGAGCTTTGACGATTCTGTCTGAGTCAGGGGCGTTTGTTCTGCCAAAATATTTGATTTCAGTCTCCAAATACGCCAACGACAACTTTAAAAAAAAAAAAAAAGTCGCGCCCGGGGAGAATTGAACTTCCCGCCTCCACAACGTGAAGCCAGATTCTACCTATCGTCTACCCCAACAGATGGCGCATTCGTGCAAAATAGACCCTAGCATTAAAAAAAACACAAATAGGAACAGGAAAGCCTGCGATTCACACTTTTTTAGCTGGGAACAAGTTTTTAAATATCGTTTTTTATTTCGCATACAGACAAAAGTATGTTGCCGAGCTACTCTATATCATGGTTGCCAGCATTAGTTTTGGGAGGGACACATACGGCTCGTAGATCAGAAAATTCGATTTAAAAAGTTCTAGAGCGTTATCAGCAAAACCGTTTCTCCTCAGGGTGCTTTATGTGATGCCCTTTCATTTGGGATAGAGAATATATACTCGACGAAAATCGGTTGTCTGTCCCTTTAAGAAAAACGCCTCGGCAACCTCACGTGCGGTAGCATCTCTGCTCCTTTCGATTATTTTTGTTTCGTCCAGATCGGGTTTACAGACTTAATGACAATCTTTACAATGTTGTGGCAAGTGCGAACGAGTTCCATTTTTCATCGACAGGGCATGTTCTCTGAGGTGGTCATAAATGCATCGGCCGCTTTGGCCGATATACACTTTACCACAAGTCCGAGGTATCTCGAACACAACACCAATCGCACACCTAATGAAAGGCGTGACATGCTTCTTTTCGCATTTTTTGCGTTTCAGCTCCGGCGCTATTCTTGAGCACTGCGTGACAAGTTTCAAGGGCGCTGAAAACACAACCGGGTCATTTTGCAAGTGCTCAGCATTAGCCCTCTGAGGAGCACCTTTCGTTTTCTTTAGCAAACCCTCCCCCACGGCGGTAAGGGTTGAGCTCGAAAAGCCAGCAGCTTTAAGCCTGGCCATTTGATGGTAAAAACTGCTTCCCATAGCATGCTCACGCGATTTGTACACGGCAGACCGAAGGCACATGTGGCGATGGCACGGTTTACAGCTTTAGAATCGAAAGGCAACAGTTCCTTGGAGGTTCTAGGTGAGTATTCCCAGCAAACGTGGTCGTCCATAAAAGTTATTTTAATGTCTAAAAACTGGAGTTTACTGTAAAGGGGTAGCTCATGTGTAAGATTTAAACCCTTCCCGCCCTTATGAAAATGACTTAAAACTTCCATGACTGTGTTAGGATAGGTTACTTGGTCTCGTTTTTGCAAAAGAACCAAAAAATCATCAACATATCTGAAAACTATAAAAACTTCGTCCCCGTCGAGCGACTGACAGATCCCGATCGATGCCTGCCAGTAAAATGTTGCAAAGTGCTAGCGATACACAAGAGCCAATGCAAATGTCTTTCTTTTGTCTGTAAAGCTTATTTTCGTAAGTATGTGGTCGGCACTAAGGTAAAATTCAAGAAGGGACATAAAATTATTAACAGAGACACCAGCACCATTCTGAAAGGCTATCTCACCATTTGTTTCGATACACTCCGCAACTGCGACCTACACTTCATTGTGCGGAACCGAGTAAAACAAGTCTTCAACATCTATGGAAAAAGCATATCCTATGTATGTCCTACACCGTATCATCACCGTCATTTAAAAAGACTAATCTCAAGCAGCGTATTGTGTTTGCAACGGTCTTAAAATTGCTGCATCACTGTACGAGAAGCCATGCTGCCCTTTTTAGGCAGTACAGTTCAGGTTGCAAGGGCGTTCCTTTCTTCTTTACAAATATGCAGGCGGCAGCGCGCGCTCGGACGCCAGTTTGTGGAGGTGCTTTCCCCGTTTGCTTGCGTGTTGCTAGCCCGTTATCGCCAATACCTGTTGGCCCAGGACGTGTCTGATCACGGGCTGCCCACTTCTCCGGAGCTCGAACATCTCAGGTTTCATTGGAAAAGAAGCCTCTGCGAAACTGGCTTGTGCGAAGTTTCGCTGACCTCGTTTCGTTGTGGTGCTCCCCCACTTAATCCGTACCTACATCGGGCAGGTCTAACTACCTCACCCTTGTGCCACATCTGCCATGAAATTGAATCGGATGAACATTTTTTCCTTTTTTGCCGCCGATTCTCTCATCATCGAAGAAGGCTGCTGGAGGCTCGCCTGCGGCGTCTTGTACTGCCGTTAACTTTGCCAGTGTTTTTGTGTTTTGGGGACACGAAGCTAGGCCACTGCCATGGGGATGTTTGTCACGCCATCCATTCCTTAATTTCAGAGACGGCTCGTCTTCCGTACTCAAACCATTCCGATCAGGCTTTCTCGTTCCTCTTTCTTTTTCTATTTCTCTCTTCAATATACGTACTAAATTCTTTCATCGACTGTATTGTTTTGCCTTATCTGGTTCTTTTTATTGAAAAGTTTTTTTTTTGCCAATCCCCTGAGTGGGTATGCGCAAGTTTATGGGCCTCCACCACCACCACCACCAGTTGCCGGGGGCGAGTGCTGGCGAGTTCGGGTTCATAAGTCCTATTAACCAGACTTAGCTGTTACGTCCTTTCCCCTATAATACTCTCTCCTGGTCGACCCTTCGTCCTCAGCTTATAAATGTACCACTACATTACTGCTAATAACATCATCCCCACCACTAATAGTCCTGATGAAGACGATGGTGCCCTGCATTAAATGACGCATACCCGCTCTCGGAGACTGGCCAAGAAGAATTAGCTTTATCCGTAGAAAAAATGAAGGGGGCTCACACTAACGCGTAAGACTTGAAGGTAGCGAAGCTGTACTCAACAGTAGCGTGTCTCCTCTTTTTCACCTCACGGCGTTGTGTAAGCGTCACCGCTGTGCGAGTGACCACAGCTGGATGTTCGTCCTACTCCATCGCACACGGCCCTGCGCGCACGTCGCCTTCCTTCGTCGCGCGCACTCATCGCTGCGGCGGCGGCGTCCTCGCCTTCCTCCGCAATGTGGCGGCACGGGTACCGCACGCTTCTACGATCCCTCCTCGCCTATCTCGCCCCGCCAGCGGGCGCTGCTCAAATCCGGGCGCTTGCGGAAGGGGGTGTGGTTTAACCTCTAGCTCTCAAGGTCAAAACTGGAAAACCCGCGAACACCTCCAGGGATAGCGTACTGTAGCTTTCGCTACAAAATGAAATCTATAGGCACAATCAAGCCGTAATAGTTAAGAAGAAAAAGAGAAGCCGAGTCGTACGCCTGAGAAAAGCAGATAAAAATGGCCGATGATTACTCTTCCGATTACTTCGCATTCCCTTCATGATTCTAGGGGATACGATTTTAGGACGCTCTTTATTAACAGTTGGTTCGGTAAAAAAAAAGGATGAATTTAGGCAGGCACGAAAGAACAAAAAAAACGTGGGCGCGCACGGCAGGCGCGTAGCCAGTTGAGCGTTTCTTTTGCTGGGCAACCGCAACAACAAATGGGCCGCGAAATTAGCCCATCAGAATTCGAGCACAGATGTGACGACGACAATGCTGATGATGCCATGGACAAGGAAGTTGACGATGATTAGAATAACCCAAACGATGGCGATGACGGGCGCTGGGAACTGCTCAAGCAGGATTTCAGCCAAAAAAAGCCGGGACTCGTAAAGGGCACACAAGGCGACGGCGCTGTGATTTATGGTGCGAAGAGGACATTCAGTGAAAGAGCGATTCGCAGAAGACAAAGAGGACTGAGGCCCCGGGGTGCGCAGAGCGTGGGCAGCTCGTGCGGTGGGCAGCTCGTGCGGGGTCGCTCGGCGGCCGACAGCGGCCTGACGGATCAGCGGCCCGCGGTTCGCATCCCCTCGCAGCCTCGGGACTGGGGGCACTTCCATCTTCGCCTCAAACGAGTGAGTACAGCCGTGGGGCAGCCGGAATGGACGCCTCCCCGGCTGTCTCGAGCCTTGCCCTTCGAGCGGGTCCCATCTCGCGCGCAGCTTCGCTGTGGATCTCGTTCTTCAGGGGGTATACAGGGCACAACGGTGTCAGTAAACCAGAGCCGAGCAGGGATTTGAGTTGTCTAGACAGAAACTTCTCGCCGCCTCCCCCCTTACACCCCTCTACCGAAGCGCGTTCCGGAGATTAAGCAGAGCGAATGTACACCGTAAAGACAGAATGCCTAAGGAAGTGGATATATTGCCTCCAGCCGGCACTTTAGACGGCACTTTAGACGGTAGGGATAATCGGCCGGCACTGTTTTCTGACTGGTTGTCCAGGCTTGCTTCATTGTGATCGGTACGTCTGCCTTTGCAGGGTGCGGTGTCAACGGTGGTTAACTGCTTGCTCAAAGCAGGGCAGCGGTGTCTAATGACATCTACCAGCCTGTATTTGCTGTACGTTGTTTAAACCAGCAATAAAAAAAATTAGCGTGGCATAATGGTCGCGCCTCATGTTTCGGGTAGCGAAGTGGCTCGTTCGATCCCACCTTATTCTATATTTCGTTTTTATTTTTATTAACTTTGCCAAAGATTGTGAATTTCTTCACGTTATTCACGGTGTTTATTTTTGAGAAACTTGGTAGTGGGTAATGCAGATCCGCTCGGTTCTTTTTCGAGCATTCTGTCTTTATATATTGCTCAGGTAGTGACTATTATCACGGCAACCGGGGGAATTACCGTCAGAAATTTCTCACGGCAGTGTCCTCTCACAGGGTAAGAAGACTATTCAGAGATTCTATGGGATAAATACTCCCTAAAAAGCCCCGTTTGCAGTGTTCCACTAGGACATCCTCCAGCGGACACTAAAGAAAGAACTGCCGGTATCTCCCTACGGAATACGTTTCCTTCAAACGCGTAATGATGGAGGCATGCCACTTGACATGTTTATGGCCGTGAGCTTGCACAGTCTCTGGAAACCTCGTGTGCCCCTGCGACATGCAGACCTGGATGCACGAAAAGCAAGGGAATAGTTTATTGAAAGCATTGCTTATATCAGAGATGTAATGAAAATGCAAGACGAGCAACCTGACTAGGCTAACATATTAAATGAACTAGTTAACCTGAAACGCTTTTAACACGCGCAACTGTAGGAGCGGGAGGGGCTTTATCATTATGTTGTGTTGAGCCATGTGTCATTGTTTGAAGGGTTTTTTTACCATAATGTTGTGTTTAGGCATGTGTCGTTGTTTTGTTTTTGGTAGTGTCTATTATCCCGGCAACCGGGAAAATTACCGTCAGAAATTTCTCACGGCAGTCGCTTCTTATTGGCTAAGCACGCTACGCGGAGATTAAATTTGATAAATAACCCATTGAAAAGCCGTGTCGGCAGCTGCCCCTGTAGCGCTGTGGTATAATGCTGGTTTTTAAACTGGAAGGCTCAGGTAACACTTTTCGCAGCCTACTTTACCGGCTGCCGGCACAATAAAGGGTCCTTATACCTGGAGTGGGAATTGGGTCACGCGACCCTTGTGACCAATGTCCCTATGCCTCCGCTCACTCACGGAAGTCGTTTTTTTCGTTCTTTTCAGTTTCTAGGCCTTCCTTCTTAACCACGTTTCTTGGGTTGCTTTGGTGCTTGCCTCGGGCTTTGCAGGGTAGTTGGACTTTTGAACCGGGGCTCGGCGAGTCAAGGCCATAGCCATGCCCGAGGAAGAGGAGGATGGTGAAAAGAAAGAAAAGGGCAAGAAGGACAAAAAGGACAAGGACAAGAGTTCTAAGACTCCCAAGGACAAGACTCCCAAGGACAAAACACCCAAGGACAAGACTCCCAAGGACAAGAGTCCCCCGCAGAAGAGTTCTAAGGAGAAAAGTCCGAAGGAGACGAGCCCGAAGAGCAAAGTGTCCGGTAGGGCGTCCACCAAAGGCTCCTGCAAGACTTCTGCGAAAAGTTCCGGCAGGGCGTCACCCTCGCTCGACAAGGATTCAGTCGAGTCCTCGAAGTCAAAGGGTGAGAAGTCTGAGGGCTCTGTCGAGGCCCCCAAGAAAGCCAAGGTGCGTTCATACAAGGCGCCTGCTCCGTCGGAGAGCATGCTCAAGGCAATGGCCTCACAGGGTCCCGTTTTTGCGGAACGGATTTACAACGACGATTACGAGGACGCGGATGAGAATCGCAATTACGTCGAGGTCCAGATGTTCCAAAGGACACCCTCCGGAACCATCACCTCGACAGAGCCCGGTGGTGGTGAAGGCGGAGCACGGCGGACGCAATCCTACTACGTGGACGTACCACCAGATCACCTGAGCTTCCGCCCGGCCTACGATGACTACTACGAAGAGCGGCCCCCGGCCCGTCGAGAGCGCCAGAGCAAGCAAGCACTTTACTTCGAGGAATCCGTCGGCCGTCCTACTCAGCGCCTGGAAGCCGCTCTGCCCTACGATCGGATGGAGCGCTTGGATCGCCCTTCTCAGCGCCTGGAATGCGCTTCACCCTACGATCGGATGGAGCACTTCGAACGGTTGGATCGCTTGGATCGCCTGGATCGCTTGGAGCGGCTGGATCGGCTGGAGCGGCTGGATCAGCTAGAGCGGGGGAGGCCGGCGTCGAGTGTGGCTGTTTCGAGGGAGCCGTCGCAGAGGCCTATCATCCTGCCACCTACCACTGTGGTCGTTAACTTAGGCGAGAGGATCGCACCACCCACGACGGTTTCGGGCTACGACTTGCAGCGGCACCCGAGCCAGAGGTCGCAGGAGGAGGTGCGGGCGCCGCGTTACCAGCAGCAGCCGCCCGCACCCCTGACAACGCAGATGACTCAGCAGATGCGCGAACTCGCCAGGCAGTACCAGCAGCCCTTGGGCGACGACGTGGTCTCAAGGACGGAGCGGGTCATCTACGAGGTCGTCCGCAAAAGAGAGTCTGCCACTGACACCAGCGAGGGAGCGGCCTCGCCAGCTCCGGTAAAGTAGAAAGCGTCTCTCAATCTTCGCGGTGTCTGCTGTGGTGTAGCGCATCGAGTCGCGTTTGACTTGGATGACATAACACGCCTCTCCTTAGCGCAACTCGGTTGTTCCCCAGACAGTTTCAGAAGCCTACCAGACGTTGCCATTCACGTTTGGTGTGTTCTAAAAAAACGAGCGTGACAAAATCTTGCTCGCCACTCAGAGGTTTTGACTGGTCTCTACATGCTGATATTGCATGTGACCTGACCGGCTGAGCGCCAATTCTGTCATCTAAAAAGCCATCCATACACGTAGCAATTAACTGACGTAGATGTTACCAGGGAGGGGGAATCGGACTCTCGATTCACGCCCTTTGAAGCACACAAAGCTGTCTTTGTAGGCATGTTGCGTTTTTGTGGTTGAAAATACGTGCCATCTGCTAGGTTAAAGATTGCTTGTGCAGGTTCGCGAAGTACTAAGGACGTGTATTCTTAAGATTCCTGCGCATTGAACGCAATGTCGGTTCTACATAGCGTGAATTTCCCGTGAGAATTCGCAGATTCGGCACCACTTGTGCGAAAAAAGGCTCTATTCTCATTGCTGTGACAAATTTTAAAATGTTTGCAACAGTCCAACCTCTACTGTGAATGCTGCTTGGCATTTTGCAATTTGTCATAGCAATGAAGGTAAAAAAAACTAGCAGTGACTTAGCCCGGCTATGCCAGGATATACGTAGCATGAGCTAAGGTTCAGCTGGATGTTGTTCAGTTTCCTGGTTGTCTAGGATTAGCTTATTATCATGCTTACTGCTGCCAAAATATTTCTAATCCAATGCAATGCAATGCAATGCAATGCAATGCAATGCAATTCAGTTCAGTCCAGTCCGTTCCGTTCCGGTCCAGTCAAGTCCAGTCACTGGTCCTCGCGCATGCGCACTACTGCTCTCCAGGAGCCACGCGAAACGGCTATCAAGTGGCTCTGGCGCAGAGTCAGACTCACTACTGTGCAACGGAGGCGCACACCTGGTCACGCGCCGACGCCAGTGTGTGTGCCGCGGCTATAACGTCACTCCTCTGGAATGCGCAGACCGGCGAATGTGCAGACCCAGTTTTCTACACACCCGTACTCCAATTGGATTGGATTTTCAATCCAAGCCAATGCAACCCAAGTTAATTCAGTTTAATCTAAATCCAATCCAATCCAATCCAATGCTCCGCACGCTTGCGCAGCATTGCCCTACAAGGTTCACGCGAAACTGCTAAACCTCGGCCAGTGTTGCTTACGCTACAAAAAAGGTTTTTCTGCCGCATGAACGGTGCCGCAGCTGCGAATACACAGGCGAAATTAGCACTATGTGTAACGGGCCGAAGACCTCCTTTCTGAAATTTAGCTGACGGTGGACGTTTCTCTGGACACCTATAGCCCTGGGTAATTGTTGCTAGTGTTGACAAAATCAACGTAATCGATTTTCGTCTCTTGACAACAGATTCGGCCAGCGCAATCGGCACCCAGTTTCGCGATCCGGCCCCCGCAGTCGCCGGGCTTGGCGCGGCCCCCACAGTCGCCTGGTATGATGATGAGGGGCCAGCAGTCGCCAGGATTCATGATGAGGGCGCCGCAGACGCCAGGCGTCGGAATGCGGCCCCCGCCGTCGCCAGGCATGATGATGCGGGGCCAGCAGTCTCCGGGATTCATGATGCGGGGACCACAGTCGCCCGGCTTCATGATGCGGGGCCAGCAGTCTCCGGGATTCATGATGCGGGGACCACAGTCGCCCGGCTTCATGATGCGGGGCCAGCAGTCTCCGGGATTCATGATGCGGGGACCACAGTCGCCCGGCTTCATGATGCGGGGCCAGCAGTCTCCGGGATTCATGATGCGGGGACCACAGTCGCCCGGCTTCATGATGCGGGGCCAACGGTCACCTGGATTCATGATGCGGGGACCACAGTCGCCGGGATTCATGATGCGGGGCCAGCAGTCACCTGGCTTTATGATGCGGGGCCAGCAGTCGCCTGGCTTTATGATGCGAGGCCAGCGGTCGCCTGGCTTCATGATGATACGCGGGCAGCAGTCGCCGGGATTCCGCATGCGGGGGATGACGCCCGGAGGAGGCACCCCGGGCCGCCAGTTCCTTCAGCGCGTGCCCTCGCGCGTGGGCACTCCCAGACTGGTGGGTATTTCGCCCAGCCGGACACCCATGACAACGCTGAAGAGCGGGTAAGTCTTCGCGGCATCCCTTATCTCTTTATTCCAAGTGTTGCACACTGAAGGGACGACGCGTTAGGCCTATTTTGAAGCGTTTGTCTGCATCTCCTTGTTAGCCCAGTCAGAGCTGAAGCCAGGTGTTTACCAATAATCTGCGTCTTTTTCTGAGCTACCTTTCTAGTGCGGAAAGGTTTGGTATTGTAAATTCTCTTTGGTGTTTATTATTGGATCACTGCTTTGTCCGAGGCTTATGCTTAGCACATGCATGGTGTTTAGTGCGAGCTATCTCTTTAAAGCTTAAATATATTTCCGTCTGTTTATATTTACGTCTTGCAGTTGTCCTGCGTGTTTTTACTCTACGTATATTGCTCACTCGTGTGTTTGTTAGCCTGCACAAGCTGTATGGTATGAAATTGAGTGCGGTCAGACTTGCGCAGTAAAAGACTGCCCCCCACTCCCATACCTGCTTCCGCCAACCATCTTAACATTCTATCCTATTTGTTTCGAGCGTTTACCTTCGGCAACTGATTCAGCAGTACCTCGGCGTAATGTGCAATCCAGTGAAGTGTATTGATGAATCGATCACGGCCTCAGTGTTGTCTGTTGTGCTTCAAACTTGTACGCCCAGAATCAAGGTAAAACTATCGGCATTTTATTTTCTAAACTGTGTAGTTCATCGTGGAAATTACGGCGGTGAACAAAATACAGGGTCGTGTGTTTTGAGGACGCCGGGTATGCTGCAAGTTCTATCCCGGCCGCAGGGGCCGCTTTTCTGATGGAGGCGAAACGCAAGAACGCCGTGTGTCGAGATTTCGCTACCCAGGTGGTCAAAACTAATCCGGAGACCTTCACTACGGCACGCCCGCCTCACAGCCCAGGGGAAGCTTCTACACACTAAACCGCACAATCAATCAATCAATCAATCAATCAATCAATCAATCAATCAATCAATCAATCAATCAGCCAGTCACCCAGCCAGCCAGTCAGTCAGCCAGCCAGTCAGTCAGCCAGCCAGTCAGACAGCCAGTCAGTCAGCCAGCCAGCCAGCCAGCCAGCCAGCGAGCCGGTCAGCCGGTCAGCCGGTCAGTCGGTCGGTCAGTCAGTCAGTCAGTCAGTCAGTCAGTCACTCAGTCAGTCAGTCAGTCAAATGAAATGAAATGAAATGAAATCAATCAATCGATCGATCAATCAATCAATCAGTCAATCAATCAATCAATCAATGAATCAATCAATCAATCAATCAATCAATCAATCAATCAATCAATCAATCAATCAATCAATCAATCAATCAATCTCCCACTCTTTTGAGGAGGCGAAAGCACTCTGCACACTTGCACTTTCCTTCCTATCACCTAAGTGGATATGCTGGATACAGGAAGTTTAGGTTCTGTTAATTTATTATTGTTTTGTTGGGATATTGTTGTGGTCTTTATGCTTCATTGTTACGCTATTAAATCTTATTTTTGCTTTTTAGAGCTCAGCCGAGTTAGCTCAGGGAATCCCATCGTTCTCTTTTCTTTCGAAGTTCTGCTTTACAGGGGCCACTCATCAGAAATTATTATTGGTTCCGCGCTTGACCCTAAATTTAGATGGCATACTGCACCAGTCCCGTCCGCTCAACTTCCTCGTTATTGCTGCGCACATCCTTATTTCTGCAATCATGAACCAACTCACACAACAAGATGTTTTATTGAGCTGCCCTACTGGTTACTCCTTACTCTCTATGGTATGGACCAGGGAAGTCTCCAAGCGTTTGGTCGTGCGGTCCGTTAATCTGCTTTATAAGTTTCATCTGGGGACACGGTTTCCTGTAGCATGATGGGTTAAATCATATTAGCGCGTTACGTGCGGGAGCAACACTTGCGCTATGAAGCCCGCCATTGATGGAGTGCTAAGGATTTGTCTTTATTGGCCTCAATGGGGACACAAGGGCGCTTTTATTTTAGAAATTCCAGTGTCCTGGCTGTGACGTCATCTTTTAGTAGTGGCCGTATTTTGGCTTCTCTGAATGGGTATCCTCTTTTGAACATTTTATTTATTGATATATTATTTGCTCTCTTAAGTGTGAACAATTTCTTTATTCATGTATTATTAGCAGTGTTGTATCAATAACATAATTGCCATGCATGACGTTTTCCGGACATAACATGGCAAACTCGATGGCTTTGGCAGCAGGCTGTTCTCAGTCTCAGTTGGTGTGCCTGTCATATGATCGTTTATGGCATTCCTTTTGTATCAGGGTGCTGACATGTGATCTCACTGTAGAGGCTGATGTATCTATGTTGTACTACTCTAATATTTTGCAAATACACCGCCGTGTTCTAGTATTTAATCAACTACGCGTTACCTTGGACACGCGCACCGGCTGTTCAGCTGTGGCGCTGGCAAAGCAATGTAAAGTAGATTCATAACGCCCTTGGCCGGCGTGAAGGGGTGGCGAAACATCCCGTTCGACCAGTCATCCTGCCATGAGGACTACTGTGTTGGCACGAATCTAATGCGCATCTTGTTTCGCTAAATGTAGCTTTCGAATTGGTGTGCGCGTTACAATCGGGCTAAAAATTGAATCCTGCTTCAAAACGGCTTCAAACACTAACTCCTCCCGGAATCCAAATCAATCCAATCCGAAACAATTCGTCAACATCACGTATATAAGTTTGTGTAGCTACTCTGCACATTCCTCAATGGGCATTATGAAGGAAGGTCAGGATGCTTGGAAAAGCAAACGCTTTCCATGTTCCCGGCTCCAGTTTTAATGCCAGAGACCGATGGATCAACAAGTTTAAGAACAAAAGGTTTTTGCAGCCACAGTTCGATGTGTCTCATAGTATTCTGCAAATACTTGGTGTCATGCATTTCAGATCTGCCCGGTAGAATCGGCTTCAAATAAAGTACACTTATCTACGCGTTACAATCGGGGGTGCTCTGGAATCGTGCAAATACGATATGTGCGGTCTCCCGTGATACCATCGACTTTGCCACGATAGTTCACAAAAGGTGCTCATTTTTTTGGTCCCTAATTGCACTAATCGGGGAGGTTCCGGAGAGGGAAGTGAACACGCTGTTGGTGTGGTTCACAAGAAATATTCACATTTTGGCCCGGAACCTTCCTAGAAAACCGCGGGAAGAACCGGGGAGGGAACCCGAGTTGGGCACGCTGACTTACGTTTTCGAGAGTCATACGTACACCGCAGCAGGTCGCTTGTAATATTGCAGGGAATAGAACGCCCCGCTATCGGGTTGATGTTGACGTAATATTGTCGTTATCGCGTCGCACTTAGCAACGCCGAGATACATACAGCGTTAGGATAGTAAAGCGAAGCTCTCTAGGCCTTACTTGCGCCGTAGATCATAACACCAGAACCCACTGCAGGAAAGCCAACTTTATGACGTCTGGTACATTTTAGTGTGTGAACAAAATGACACGCATCGTGCAGTTCAACCACCCACCTAAAACGTGCCCCGGTCTCGTAGTCACTGCATTTTATGAATTGGAACGCATCGGTAGCATGCCTTGACTCGAGAAGGTACAGATGGGCAAAGTGTTTCGAAGGCTGCTTTTATGGTTAAAATGATATGGCTGCCAGAAAGGAGAATTGCCCCATATCATCGAAACGTTTGTTCGCGGTTAGCATTGGAACTGAGCGTCGGCGCCGTGTTTGATAAGTGCTTTGTGTGTCCTATTTTACTGCTAGACGTCTTCTCTATTGCGCTCAGCCTTTTTTAGAGCCCCATCTGGCTCTGGATTTTTGCAGGAAGGGAGCAACCCAGGTGGAACGAATGACTTGTGGGCGGTGGTTTTTGAATTGCCAGAATGGGTATGGGGCGGTATTTACTTTTCTGGTAGTGTACCTTGAGTTTCGTTTAACAATGATCGTTCGCAAACGTAGTGTCTTTACAAACATCCGGCAGTTTCAATTTTTGTGCGTCGTTGCAGCTTCCGCTGCATCCTGCTTGCACCGCTCTCCAACGTCCCTCACTAAACACCCGCCACTCCGTTAACAAAAAGGCGGTGTCTAGAGCGCCATCCGACGGCACTGTAAGCACACAGCTAAAACGAAGTTCATTTGTGTTTTTGGACGAAAAAATGCTGCATCTGGCGCTACTTCGCCCTCCTTTAGCGAAACGTAACGTAAACAAACCTATTACAATACAACGAGCAGAAACAATCATTTAAAACACCGAAAACTAACTTAAGCCATCAAAATGTAAAAAAAAAACGGGTGGCAAGAGCTGCAATAAAACCACAGCCCGTGAGAACATAAAGCTGGAGAGGAACCCCTGAACCCCCACCACGGCAGACACTGTGGCTCGTGTCAGCCCAGTCTTAAAATTCACGCATCTCCACGAAGTGAATCATGACGAGTGGGCGAAGCACCGGGAATCATTCTTACCGTGAATCACCTGTTGCATTGCCCACTCGGGCATGTAAATGAGTGACAACGCGTGTGTACAGAATGTGCAATTCCAATCCAATCAAATCCATTCCAGTCCAATTCAATCCGGTTCAATTCAATCCAATCCAATCCAAATTCAAATCCAATCCAATCCAATCCAATCCATACCAATTTAATCCAATGCAATGCTCCTCGCGCATGCGCAACACGTACGCCAAGCCCAGGACAAAGCGAGGTCCTAAGGGGCTTCGCCCCTACAATTTGAGTCGGTCGGCACTGTAGCCATAGCTGTAGCGCTGAACGTTCTAGACACTGCAACGAAAACGAGTTTGTGTCTGACTACCACTGTTAGTGCAGGACAGTCGAACCTGAACGCGAAGACGACACTACTGACGCTTTCGTCTTCGTCGTTGGGTTTGGGGTACAGGAGATCCAGGTGAATGATTGGAAGCGGTAAATAGCAGAGGCCCAGAAAAGTTCTCACGGAGCAGACATCTTATCAGGCCGTCAAGTTTTCTGCTTTCTCCGCATCAATAGCAACAAAAAAGGGATGCTGCTGTAGGGGCTGCAACTTGCTTGGTTTCCTGGATTATTTCACAACGTAGTGCGGACAGCGCATGCGCACTGCTTGTTGCTGTCCGCAATATTTGCGATTTCTTCGTATTGACCTACCGCGAAGTAATCCAGTACCGCTGCATCTGTAGCGCATAAGAGTGTAATTGGGACGATAACGAAGTTTGTCGGCGGCTTGTAGGCGGCCGAACTGACCTCGTTTTCATCTTTTTTTTCTGCAACCATAGCGGCGATGGGATGAGCCTCTTCCCCGAGCGGTCCCTGATCATGCTGTTGGTCTTCCTCTTCATCTTCGTGCTCGTCGTCGTCATACTGGCCGTTTCCGGCATAACGTTCCCCGGTAAGTGGGCGGCCACAAAAACTCAAGATTTAGTGAAAGTAACACCTTTAATAGTTGTAATAGCGTAAACATTGATAATTCGTCGGACAGAATTTTGAAAAAGACAAAGAACTTTAATTATTAAAGTTTCTGAGGCCGCTAGGTATTCCAAATTTTCACAAAGAGGATCTGACAAAATTAGAAAATATATGCATCTTACACATCTATCCCAAAGCCGAAGAATATTTGAAAAAGTCCGCGAAAAATACGTTCAAAATCCAAAAAAAACCAGCTACAATGACGAACGATGTAACTTCCTGCATTACCACAAAAATTCAGATTTCGGGGAAGTAACCATTAATCTTTAAAATAGCGTAAGTGTAGATAGTTGGTCGGGCAGAGTAAAATAGTAGAATGTAAATTATAAAGTAATAGAAATACAATAGAAATAAAAAAGAAATAAAATAAAACAAAATACTTAGACATCTCTCCTAAAACTAAAGAATAAACGAAAAAGTCCGCAAAATAACATTCAAAATACGAATAAAAATAGCGTAAACCGATCAATGGCATAAATTTACATCACTGGCGAAAAGAAGCAAAATAAAACTTCACAAGATCTTTCGCTACTCATAACAATATCGCCCGACTGTACGATAAATATCCATTTCGGCGCACGTTAAAGATCTCCCGGTGGTCAAAATTAATCCGGAACCTTCCACTATGGCGCGCCTCATCGCTGGCGTTGCGTCGGCGTGTTAAGTCCTCCAATCAGCGATATTTGGCTGTAACGAACTCACTCTAGAGAAGCGGCTTGTGAGAGCGACGCATTTGTAGACAAATTCGATGAATTTCTGTGGATTTTTTTACTGCCGCTTCATTAGCACGCTACAGCTGTAGGCGCTGCTGTAAGTGATCTCAAGCAAGCCTGCCCGGAAATTTCCAATAAGTGCCGGCAATAATCTCCCTTCTCTTCCTCTTACTGAAATGACATAAACGAATATTTTTGCCTTGAGACTGAGTCGCGAATCTTACAACGCTTGCGAGAAATTGTTGGGCAACGAAAGGTACTTTTCTTCTTACGAAGTACAGTGTTTTCATTGAGGCCATTTTCGCATAGTAGTTTCTAATATCAGAAAAAAAGGGAATGCTCCAACAGGCATACTATGCAAGCTAATAAAAAAATTCTTGGGTATTGTTGGCGTTGATGTAAGGATGCCGCGTAGCCAACGACGACGCTCGTTTTTAAGGAACAAAAGTTCATTGGAGGGAACTTGGGCTCCACGAAAACTCAAAGCAAACACAAGCGGCGTAGCAGCAGTCAACGATGTGACATACGCAGACTGGCGTCGGCGAAACGGATGCAACGGTGATTGCCTTGCGAGAATTTATCCTTCGGCGTTGATGCTTCGTGAACCATCGAGTCACATCTAGAAAATTAGTGATCAAACACGAACTGTCTGTTCGAGTGACGACGGGTGATACACTGTTTATATCAAATAACATAGCCTGCACGGCATACAAAACATTAGATTGTAAAACGCGCTTTACTTGAAACACATACGACAGGTGGGCGCTCCCAGACGCTGGCGAGGACACAAAAGTAAACAAAACACAAGGCTTGGATTGCCAACACCATGTAAATGTGAAAATAAGGCGCAACAAGAAGACAAGTGTTTTTTACCTGTGCGTTGTGGCGTGGTCTTTTCGCGGTTATGTCATGTTCATAATGTAGCCAGATGGGGCGTTCACAAAAATAAATTCGCATCACACATCGTTGGGCACAGCAACAATATCCAAAAGCACTATTATGTTGGCCTTCCCTCGAAGAGAATGCCTCCCCCCCTTAGGTTACTCTATAACCTTGTCTCACGGCACCTGTTCCAGATTCTGCTTAGCTCAACTTCCCAAGCTCTGTTGTCCTTTCCTTCAATTGTCTGCCCCAGCTTCTAAGTGCTGCCATCTTATCTCCTATGGAATCGCATGACCCCCTCTCCCTACAGGGGACATCGATAAGCGGGGCATAGTTTCAACATTCGTTTGAACAACGGGACCGCATAGATCAGACGGTACATGGTACCACGTACAGTGGCACAAGCTGACCGGAATAACAAGCAGAACAGTTGCTGCTAGTCCCAAGTGTATTGTTGTTGCATTGAATCTTTACAAAAATTGAGAAACAGCGGAAGCGCCTGCGGGTTCTAGCAACTGAAGTTTCTTACTCCGTCAGCCACTTATTTTGCTGTCACCCGTGAAAAAGTTACTACAGCCGATGTTTGCTTAGCTTGTACTTTCAAATCTTGGGGTTTCACGCGCCGACGCTACACCCGGACGGTGAGTCGCGCCGTAGTGAATGACTACGAATTAATTCAGAGCACCTGGTGATCGTTAACGTGCACCGATATGGCTACACACGGGCGTCTTCGTTTCTTGCCTGCATAAAAGAAACGCCGCCGGAACAGTTTAATGAGTGATTTAAGATAAGAAGCACAATGCCTTTGCCGTAGAGCCACCGTGGCGGGTCGAGCTCATTCACCTCGATCGTCCCAGTTTTTCGCACTCTCGTGCCCAGTGCGCACCGGTATGGGTACGAGATTTCGGCGCACGCGACAAAAGCTAAGCTGTCTTCCTTTAACGTGCCATACCGCACACGTCAAAGCCTATAGGGGTTTCCTTGGTCCGCAAAGTCACATTTTATGTTTTTCGCACGCGTAAGATGTTGTAGTACTTCTCCTTACAGATGCATAATACCAAAATATACATACAATGCACTGGTCAAACTCACTCACAAAAGCGGTTGCTAAAAGCGTAGCTCTCAAGCGTACTAGTGCAGGGTGCAAAAATATACCGCACGTTGGTTAGTTTATTTTCTGTATCATATGCTTTGTCGCCTTGTAGATACAAAGTGTAGTGATTCGGCTGGCTGCTGTTCCGTGGGCCCACTGCACTTTGTTAATTGATTCCGTCCGCATTACGTCCGTGCGCAGTATTTTGCGTAGCCATGATGGTGACATTTTGTTTTGAATCGGTATGAGAAGGTAATAGAATTCGAGAGGCATGATCCTCCTGTTTGTGTGTTTCGTATTCTGGCCGCGGACAATGGTTTGAAGGGACCATGAAGACAGACAGGTCACCCGAATCCATTCCAGCAATAAACGTTCGCCTAATGGAGAAAATGCACGAAATATTGAAAAACTTTCAAATTTCGCGCTACAGTGACGCGTTATCGGCAGTAGTGACGTAATAGAGGCCAGCACTAAGCCCTAAAATCAGCGTGTTTAACTACACGTTCGAATTCAAGTAAAACGTTCAATCGGGTCCAGCGGCCCCGCTACATCGTGTAGCCGTGTTTTTAACGGTGGCTTTTCCCTGCAGCCGCCATTCCCACGAACAAGATTTTGTGACGTCATAGAGAAATTACCGGAAGGTGGATGCAGAGTCTCCCTGCTTCAGTTGCCTCTTTCCTGCCCCCAGATTTGTTTGACCGTTGAGTCTTCTCCTACTTTCATTGTCCCGTCTCTAGGTGGCCACCCTGTCACCATGGTGGTCCACCAGCTGTCTATTTCCCGCGTTACAGCTGATTCACCCAACTCCACCTCTACCTTTTAATTTGAGGTAGGATGTCTTCATTCCGAGATCGCTCACTGATCGCGGACGCTCGTGTCCATAACCGTTACTCCTATATCATTCTCCGTTCTATGGCTCATTGAGCTGACCTTTGCCTCTTAAGTTACTCAGTAAGTCCCAAAGTTACTGCGCCGCAAGAGATCACCGGAAGCACGCATTGGTTGTATTTTTTTAGCAAAGAAAGGTTTCCTACTGTTTGCGGAATGCTCTTCAGCCCGCAAGAATTTTACGTCTCATTTTCCTCTCATTGTTTCGGTACGAGCTCACAACTTGCCGAAGATAGTTATTCATAAGTCCCATTCTGATAGGAGGCGCTTTGTGCACGTCTATTTAGCATTTATTTGGTCTTACTTCATCATACGACAAGAGCCTTTCTGGGTGCAGTTCTCTGAAGCATTCTCTGCAGGTCTTCTCTCGTTTCACTAAACTTAGGCTGAACCTCAAGCTTCTCAGGTCTAGTCTTTTCTGACTTTTTCCCAGCCAACCTGTCAATGCCCCCTCGAGGTATGTTGTAAATAAATTCGGTGAGATAGTGTCCTGTTCCCTGGCACTTCTTATGGGGTACGTCCCAATCAGTCGTGAACGTGCCCGTAATTGTATCCTCCAAGATCAGTTCGTATGCACTTTAGGGCGTGGTTAGGCTTTACCACAGTGCACTTGAGTAACCAATAATGCGGCGAACAAAGCTAATTCGTCGAATAATGGCAATGTACTTACCTACCAATCAACTATGAGATTACAGTGCCGCCGTAATTCCCCGCTTCGTATATTTCAAACGTGTTGCTTTTCGATGTCGCCCCAAAAGCCTAAACATGCACCCGCTGTCTCGCTCTGGGACACCGGGCTCACCAGTGCTCCCAGCATAGTTCTCCGGCCAAGTGCCGTCGTTGTGCCGCCCCTCTACCACCTGACCCTAGCACCCACGTGTGTTCTCTGCGCATTCATTGCGAGGTGAACACTCTCCCCTCTCTTGACCCTAACTGCCCCTTCCTCCTCGCAAAGCAACGCGCATGTGCTAAAACTGCGTTTGAACGCTGCAGAGCTTCGCACCGGGTGACGTGGGACACCCCCTCCCTTTCGTCTTCTAAACCTTCATCTGACTCACCGGCCACGTCCCCACCGGGCTTTTTTTAGAGCGTTAATTTTGCCACAGGGCATATATGAGGGGAATGAGTTGATGGTGAGGAAAGGTGATTCGATGAACATGAAAATGTTCATCTTGCTACATTCACAACTACCTCTGCAACCCAACTCATGCCTTTGGTAGACTTAGTCGCAAGCACGTCCACCGCCAAGCACACTCGATTGGTTCAGCTCGCAACCTTCATTCTCAAACTTCTTACCGCGCTGAGTGCCGAATCAGATTAACCCAAGTCAATTGCTTTCATTGCTGCTACTTTACAAGAATCGCTCCCACCGGCTAATGGCTAATAAAAAGTACCGTCCTTCTACATCTACCTTGACCTAGATGTCCAGTGGTGAGGACCTGGAGGTAGTGCAGTGGAACTGCTGAAACCCAGGCAATAAGACGCCTCTCCAACAGTACCTCCTTTACCCCCCTTTTCTCCCTCATTTTCTTCTGATACAAGAGGTCCGGGCCACTTGAACCATTCCAGGTTACCGTGCCTATTATGCCGCTACGAGCACGCCGCTAGCGTCCATTTATGTGCGTGGCGACATGCTAGTGGAACCACTGGACATACCCTCTACCCTTCCCAAATATTTATTCGGCGTTTTCTATTATGATCCTTCTTTTAAAATCGCACTGGCCCTCCTTTCTTTCTACAAACCCCTGTAACTAACTTCCTCTTTATTCATTGCCCTAGGCAAGTTCCTGCACTCACTTCCATCCGCCGCCTCACCCGTCTTAAAGGGACACTGAAGTGATTTGTAAACATTGCGGGATTACTAGCGCAAATTGTAGTTCGGAGTCCGTAGGCATTGTTTCGACCACTCTGCCCGCGTTTACGCGAATTTATTTAGTAGAAAAATCAATTCAAAAATGCTGTCCTCCTCTCTTTACGCTCGCCCATTTTCTGTGGCGTTTTCGTGTGACGTCAGCAGGAGATGAGCTGGAAAATGGCTGCGCTACTGCACGGTTCGCCGACCAGCCGACTACCGATCGAGTCAGTCGGCCCAGCGTTTCGTCCGCCGGCCGCCGACGGGTCGTCGCTATTCGCTCGATCAATTGAAACTAAGCCACAACACCTTTGTGAATGAAAGAATGTGCCTTTCTTTACTTTGTTAGTTTGTACACTGTGTCAAACTCAGAGTCCGGGTCACTCCACACAAGCGCTGCACAAGTACACATGCGACGCTTCGCTGACTTTACGCTAGTAGGAAAATCTAAGGTCAATTGAAGGCGGGAGAAGAGTCAGCGAAGTCAATATAGGTACTAAGAAAATAAAATCACCTGAAACTTTTACCGTACAGCGCAAAACTAGGGAGCAGGAAGCACTTTTTGCGCTGGGTAAACGAGCACAGCGGTCAGCAGCACGACCGCACATCTGCGAACGCTTTTCCGTCAAAGAAATGCAATTGCTAGACGTGAGATATTGTGGAAGTTTGGGGGACACTTACTGCAGAAGTGATATACAACAAATAGTCACATAAAGTTCTTAAAATGCTTAAAATAAATAAAAGTGTAGACTGGTCATACCCAGCCAGCGCCGGCTTGTGGCCTAGCGGTCTGAGGCGTTGGAATGTGTTCTGAAAGTCGCAAGTTCGTATCCCCGACGGTACATGTATTTTTTTTATGTGAGTTGATTTTTTCGTGTGCGGCGGATGTTTCTGAACTGAGTTCACCATTTTTGGGCCGTAACGTTCACTGCTCCACGAGCGAGATCGCAGAACGCGCGCATACTGACAATGACGCGCTAGCGAGTTCTCATTGGCGTGCTGTTGCCACAAGCACCGACTGCTTGCGGGCAGTGGGCCCAGGCCTGAATCAGCACACCCTTGGCCTGGTGTGAACTAGCTTTTTACGAACAGACATGAGTGAGGCAAGCTCCGAATATGCGGGAAAAGCGCATGGCATTTGAGGGTCTGCGGTGACGCGGAGGGCGTTCATCCACTGCGTAGGCCTCGTCTAGGGATTTCTACGATTCCAAGCCGCCCTGGGAGGTTTATCTTAGACATTTGACTGCCGACAACATGGCAGAAGCGCGGTACGGCGATAATTGAGAAATCGAGAATGCCCATCCAACAACGCCATCAGATGTCAAGCATGTTGTTTTACAGAACCGAAACCGAAACCGAAACTTTTGATTGCTAACCTTGGGCATCGTCCAATCACGGTGCCCCCCCCTCCTGACGTCACAGCCTTTAGTTGGTGCGGCCGCCGCAAACCGCGCATAGTAGTTTTTCTTCTTTCGCGCTTTGTAAAATAATTACCGATTTGTCAACCAGATAAACGATGAATAGTGTGTTAATTTGAGCCAGTCTACACAGTGCAAGCAAAAACGGGAGCTTGACAAATTCACTTCAGTGTCCCTTTAATACTCCTGGCTCCCATACCAAAGCCTACACTATCTCACAGCGGTCCACGACACTCGACCTTACTTTCTCTCGAAGGCACCTTCCAGTTCAGTGGCGGGTCACAGCCGAAACCCTCCTCAGCGACCATTTTCTGATGCATCTTTTCATCTCGTTTCCCACATCTTGCGATATCACCTCGTCCATCAATTGACTGGGACGTCATCCGCACGGCCATGTGGACATAGCCTCCCACTCCTTTGAGTCTTATGGCAACTGGACATCGGGAATTTCCGCGGCGCTTCCGAGCATCAGTCGCCGTGCTCGCATCCGTCATCCGATCCAAGACCCTGACCCTGACTTTCTCCGTTTATGGCACCGCCGTAAACGACTGCAGCGCTGCTTCCGCTCCCAACCCCAAAATACTAATCCCGCTTCCAGAATCGATGCTCTACGAGACGAAATCGTTGCCCATTGCGCTTCTCTCGAACATTCTCGATGGCGTGCTCTCTCTACGAGAATCTTGACACTGCTTTGCACTCACGATCAACATGGTCTCTTTTTAAATCTCTCCTAGGCACTAAGCCCACGCTTGTTCCGACTTTAGCTAAAGTTCCTGCTCATACAACACCCTCCGACCTTTTTAACCAACTAGCCTCTCTTTATCTCCCGCCCCCTCTTACTCCTTGCTATATAGACTACTCGGGTGAGCCTATTTCTGATCTGTACCGTCCTTTCACCCTCCGGGAGCTCGAGGTGGCACTAGTTGCAAATGCTACGCGTTCTGCTCTTCGGGAAGACGCCATCACATACACGGCTCTCCGCAACCTCCCCGACCACGCGAAAGAGTTCCTCCTCCAGATTTTCAATCAATCCTGGGACAGTGGCTGGCTATTTACCTCATGGACTTGTTCCCTTATTACCATGATTCCCAAACCTGGAAACCTCCTTCAATCGCTAAGCTTCGGCCTATATCCTTAACGTCATGCGTTGGTAAGACCCTTGAGCGTATGGCTCTGACTCGCCTCTGTTTCTCGAAAAGAAGGACTTTCCTCATTCTCTCATTGGATTCCGACGCCGTGTCTGTGCTCAGGATATGCTTTTGCTTCCTCTGCACACCTTTCTCTCTCCCACTCCCACATAAATCCACGCTCTCGTGACCGTCGATGTCCGTAAAACCTTTGACGGTGTGTGCCATGACCATACCCTGGCACAGCTTGCCGCAATGTCATTCGGCTCCTGCATGTACTCCTATCTCCACTTCTTCCTCTCTCACCGAGTGGCTCGCTTTCAAATCGACTCCTATCTGTCCGACCCCCACCACATCACTCGAGGCACTCATAAGGGTGCTGTTGAATCTCCCGATGGGTACGCATCAGTAATGATCAGCATCATCATGTAGTTTGCCCGTGTCAGTAAAGTGATCGTCCCCGCGAAGGGCAGCCATGGCCCCGGTCTCGCTTCTCTCGTTCTTCCGTTAACATTTCTGGTGCCGTTAAGCCCGGGAGAATGAACACGTGCGACGAAGGAGACCACCGACGTCCCCTCCGGCTTGAGGTTCGTAGAACCCCGCTCCTTTGACTGCTACTACGCTGTTTAGCCCCGCCCTCAACCGGAGGTCAGCATGGCTGGCCCTAACCGCGTAGTGACGACCGACCGAATGCGTGCGATCGATAAGCTGCGCCGCCATCAACGTATCCTTCGCGACGCAAGTACCCGACTGCTAAAGGCAGCAAACGATCTTCTTGAAGCCGTCTCAGTGACTCCTCACGACCTTCAAGAGGCCATTGACCTTCTCCAAAGTAAGGACAGCGCACTTCATGAGGTGGAGCAGGGAATCATCAATCTTCTTGACCCTGAGGATGTGGAACGTGCCTACTTCGACGCATTGGCGTACCGAGGATATATATGTCGCGCCCTCAACAAGCTGCGCTCTGCCTTGAAGTCTACGAAGGCTGCTGGCCTCAGACATAAGACCGACAGCTATTACGCCCATCCAGATGACCGTCCTCAACGCGGCTCACACACATCGACCTGGGCAGCTGTCTTGCCGAGGCTACAAGTTTCTGCTTTTGACGGTGAGCCACGTGGGTCCACGCGGATTGAGGACCATTTCGAGACTACGGCCGACAGTCACCCGAACCTTCCCGATTTCGGCAGCGTGAGCACTGTAAAACGTGTGGAGCTCAGCTTGCCGGCGCAGCAGACAGATGTCTTGTCATTCACGTCCCTGGTGAGCGAACGAAACAAAGGCAGATGCGACCGCTTTTCCCCCAGCATGACGTCCGCAACCTCGACTCAGGGTAGCGTGAGGCCAGAAACTTCTCTTGCGAACTTCTGCTCTATGGCGGTGCAAAAACCCATTCTGTACAACGCAGAGAAGGGCTGCCTGCCTCAAACCGGTTGCATACCTCAAACCGAACAAGATCAGGCGATCAAGAACAATTTGTCTAGTAACGTCCCGCAAGTTCTTGTACAGGAGCAAGCCGTCGTTGCAGCGCAAGATTGTTCAGACCAAAAGGCTGAAGATTGGGCTGAACCCAAGAACTTGCAAGAGGAGGCCTTCTTCAAGGTAGCATCGACCGTCCCAACACAAGACGGGTTTGAAGAAAGTGAGGCAACGCCTGCCGCAGACACGGACGACTGGGCTGCTTCCGCCCAAGCAGGCGACACAAAACGTGAGGTAAAGGACGTGAAAGAAAACGTAGGAGCCACACTGTACGTGTCCGAGTATATCTTCGTTGCAGAATTCATGAACAGAGAGCCATTACTCGAAGATTTGGAAACCCGCGGTAGGCACAAGACCGGCCTCAGAACCCCGCTAGACTTGCTGCACAAGGGATACCGCAAAAGTGAAAGTTCCAGAGTTGCACGTAACCTTCAGCGACATAGGTGCATCACTGAAGGACGGCAGAAGTTTCAAGGAGTTTGCAGCGCAGTTTCGTTGGCGTCCGCTTCAGCTTGGCGGCCCTTGGCGGTTCTGAAAGCGGCAAGACAGCGCAAGCACCGCTGGAAATGGAAGAGAAGAGAGTTTTCCAACAGCTTTCTCTGTATTGAATTGGATCGAATAGCAAGCTTTCGGATTGTGGACATATTGGTCGTCGTCGCACCATTTCTCTCGCGGGCGGGAGAGAGATGCGACCAGCCCTTGAAAAGGGCGCCTGAGCGGAGGCCACGGGTCGCCAAGAAAAGCAGCGCTGTCACGAGGCTCAGGAAGAACTGACCCGCGTGGTTCCAACCGAAGAGTAAATTTTCTGCGTTCAAGGCTGGACCACAAATCAGCGTAGGCGAGTTCTAAACGAACTAGGAGCGGCGCATCAGCTCGCGACGGAACGAGGCGTTCAAGGTGCCACTCTACGGGGCTCCTTCCTCAAACATCGTCCATAAGGAACGTGTTACAGAACGCAGGAAAGGGTCGGTTCGTGCGGCAACGCTTGTGCGAGAACATTGAAGGACGCTGCTTGTGCCCTTAACAGCAGACGTGAACGTATCTCGCGCGGGAGGATGTTGAATCTCCCGATGGGCACGCATCAGTAATGATCAGCATCATCATGTAGTTTGCCCGTGTCAGTAAAGTGATCGTCCCCGCGAAGGGCAGCCATGGCCCCGGTCTCGCTTCTCTCGTTCTTCCGTTAACAGGTGCTCTTCTTTCTGCTACCCTTTCCAATATTGCTATGACTCCTCTCGCTTCCCAACTAACTAAAATCCCTGATCTTCGTCCCATCCTTTACGCCGATGATATCACCCTTTGGTGTTCGTCTGACTCTCCGGGTCACGTGCAGAGTACCCTCCAACGTGGCTTGGATCTCATGGGCTACTTTCTCACTGCTGTTGGTCTTTCCCTTGATCCGGAAAAGTCCGAGCTTCTCCTTCTCAACCGTTCCTTTTACCAGCGCGCCCCAATTCCCTTATGTCTCCATATTTCTGGTTGTCCCATTCCTGTCGTCACCAAATGCAAGGTTCTTGGTTTTCCTTTGCATGGAGCCAAGAACCTACAAGCCGTACTCAGCGCCGTCGCGACCTGCAACTCAGTAACCCACCTTCTACGTCGTGTGGTCACTCGATGAGCGGGTCTTCATGAAGCTAATTCCTGCAGGGTTGCTCACTCGCTCGCCCTGAACAAGTTCTTGTACTTTATCCCTTACGCATCCTTCATCAACACTCAACTCAATATCCTTAAGACCGCCATAGTGGGACTCACAAGGCAGCACTGAACCTCCCTATCACCACTTCTACTGAGAAGCTTTTTGCCACGGGCCTGTCATTCCCTTCGCTCTCACCTCAATCTCCATAGTCATTCCAAGCTTTCTCGGCTCTTACTTACCCGTCAGGGTCAGTGGTTACTGGTTCAGGCGGGTATATCTGATTTACGTCTCTCCCGTTATCCTTCCCAACGAAATTTCGGCGTACAACCTTCGTATCCGCCTCTCTCGTCAAACACCTTCCGCCGTCGTTCATACAGGTCGTCGTCAAGCGGCCGCGTAGCATCATCCTCCTCTTTTCGCGACCCAGGGAATTGCTGACACAGATGCCTCCTTTGTGGCTACCCGAGGCTCGTGTGGTTACGCTCTGTACCACCCTCACCTTGCTGAAGCCTCAACCCACGCTAGCGGCGCGTACCTTGACCCTGCGGAAGCAATTTCTCGACGTTCTCGGCATTGCACATGTCCTTCAGTCCTTTGCTGCTCTTCCGCCCGTCCCCGAATAGTCTTTTCTGACTTACGCCGCTATTATACACATAAAATAATCGCTCACTACCCTCTACCCTTCAACAGGAGGTCGAACGAGCTGTCCCCGTTCTTGAGCCATCCATCGTTTTCTTCTGTTGCGTACCTGGACATTCCGGGATTGACGGCAATGAGTTGGCGCATCAACTCGCCCGCGACACTCTTTACCGGGTACCGTTGATCCCCTGGCGCGGGCCCTCGGAGGACGGTGGGAGGCTTTCCCAGCGCCGTACCATCAAGGTCTACCTTCAGCTCCGTCTAGACAAACGCCTCTACCCCCCTCCTCACTCGTCACTCACATTAACGGAGGCTCGACTCCTCCGGCACATCCAAAGGAATGCCCTGATCCCTCCCTCACGCCTATTTATCTATCGCTATAGATCTGGCCCCTCTTGTCCCAACTGCCGCACTGCCTACGCTGATTTACCTCATTGGCTATTCTACTGCCGGGCGGCTCAGCTATCCGAATCCTACCCCTCCTCATCTCTTTCCGTCACCACCTGGACAAACTGGCTTGGCTCTGAAGGGGATGAACAGCGCAGACTGGTCGTCCAGGCGGTCGACATGCTCGGTTCTACCTTCGGCCGAATAAAGGTCTTTTCTACTCCACTCCACTTTATTATGTGATGTGCGCTGTGACATTGCGACATGTGGGGCGTCATGCTTGCATTGCGTGATGCGGCTCCGCAGACCGAACTTTTCATCAGCCGCGCACATTTCATTCTTGGCTGCTTGGATTGGTCTGTCGAGTGCACTGTGGTGAAACTGAACCACGAGATTGGCTTAGAGTGTACGTCTAGTCCGGCTCCCGTTTTCACGGTGCCTTGAGCACTAGGTGGTTGGCTACTGAATCAAAAGACTTTTCGTAATTTATAAATGCCATGTAACGGAGGCCATTCTAAGTTATCTCAATGTACATTTCAATTTCTCATGATTGTGATTCACTACAGGCGTTCCTAAATACAGCCTGTTCGCTCGTTCCTTCAAAATGTACTGCATCAGTGATGTAGCCATTATTGCCTTTGACACCTCCAACGATTACGTTTTTGACATTCTCCCTCCCGTATCTGAATACATCTAAAACAGCGTTGAGCAGAGTCAACTACATACTCAGAAAAGCCTTTAAAGCAGCGCTGCAACCGTTCCTCAGCCTTTTCACTGCCAAATTCGAAGCCCTCGGTGTTCATAGAACCTCAGAAGAGCTCATTCAAGCTCATCTCGCCAATCAAATCACCGTACTCTCAAAACCTACCACGGGCGCTTATATTTTCCAGAAGCCACGTATCTCCCCTCTAGACCACCATCTTCTCCGCCCCCCACCACGCGATAAAGCCAGGCCCAACACAACCTAATTATCGAGCCTATACCGAGAAACATGCCTTAAAAATGTCACCCCGAAAGGCGTTCACAGCGTGCACAATCGCTACATCGACAATACCGCGACAAACCTGATGCCCCCTACGTCAACGCAGCGGGATAACGGCGACATGATGCCCCCACAATAGTTTCGCACTGTACTTCAAATCTAATTCAACGCAACTTCTTGACCATCCGCACCACCAACCCGGCCACGACAGAAGAAGCGGCAATAGCATTAGCGTGAACGCAAAAGTGGACCCCTCCACAATCATCACCGATTCTAAAACGACAGTTCAAGCTTTGGCCTCCGTATTTATTTCGTCTCAGGCACTCGTACTTCTCTAACAAGCACCCCCAACGCCCCCCGTCCAAACCAACTGGGCGCCTGCGCATGCTTGCCTGATGGGGAGAAAGGGGGGTGAAACCGGTATTTCATCGTCTCAAAGCGGTCACGTGAAAATCCCAAGAGAGAGAGAGAGAGAATAAACTTTATTTGGGCCTGCAGACGGTGGGGCGCCCTTAACAGGGGCCCAGGTGCCGTGACGCGGCCGCGACGTCGTTACAATAGCACCTCTTGAGCCGCACCCGGGCGCGCTCTACGAGGTCGGGGGGATCGTACCCCCTTCCGCGCGTCACACTCCGGCCGCTGCCGTTCGAGGGCCGCCGCAACCTGCTGGACGGCCTGTAGCTGGGTGTTGTAGTCCTTGCTCTTCTTCGCCGCATTGTACTGCGGTGGGAGCGTAGTGGTCTCGCTGGCCTCACGCGGTCGTAGTTGACAGTTCCAGAGGAGATGAGCCGTAGTGGCTCGCTCCCGCTCGCACAGTCTACAAATGTCACTTTCATACACCTCCGGGCACACATGTCTGGCTAACACTGGAGTCAGTATTGAATCAGTTTGCAGCTGTCTATATTGCACCGCCTCCGCTCGAGTAAGTCCCGGATGCGGGGGCGGCATAGTCCTCCTGTTGAATCGGTACCACTGTAGCACTTCGTTGTAGGTGGTCAGGGGGTCCTGGTTACCTTCTGGGGGTTGCCACTCCGAGATTTCGACACCACTAGCCACCGCGCGGTCGGCCAGTCCTCGCGCGGCGGCATGGGCCGTCTCGTTGTGGTTGTCATTGCCCCGGCGGGATACACTGGGGCCCATATGTGCCGGGAACCACTTCACACACACCGCACTGTCACGCACTCCTGCTGTACGGAGGACACGCGCCGCGACACTGCGCACCCTGTTCTGAGCGTAGTTTAGCACTGCTGTTCTTGAATCGCTGAGCACCGTAGTCCACTGGGGATTCACTATGGCCAGGGCAATGGCCACCTCTTCGGCGTGTGAGGCCTTGCTAGCCCGGAAGCATGCGGAAGACCTGATTTCGCCCGTTGTAGCCGTCACCACTGCGGCCGCAAAGGTGGCGTGCTGACTCTGATGCTCGGCCGCGTCGACGAAGACTGCGCCGGTGTCTTGTGCATGTAAGTCCACCAGAGCTCGCGCTCTAGCAACTCTGCGGTCGTGGTTGTGCTCGGGGTTCATGTTCCTGGGGATAGGACATACGATGAGACGGTTGCGTACGTCTGCCGGTATCTGCTCCTTGGACCCCTGCAGGCCGCCTCGGGGGAGGAGGCCCACTTGGTGGAGGATGTAGCGGCCCGTCCGTGTTTTAGATAGGCGTTCTATTTGGGCGGTGCGCTGGGCTTCGGAAATCTCATCCAGGGTATTATGGACACCTAGAGCGAGCAACTTTGCAGTGCTGGTACTCTGGAGAAGTCCCAAAGCTGTCTTGTAGGTCTTGCGGATAGTGGCGTCCACCTTTTCCCGCTCGCACTGCCGCCAGTTGTGGAAGGCGGCCACATATGCGATGTGGCTGACGGCAAACGATTGTACCAGTCGAGTGAGGCTGGATTCTTTCATGCCCGCATGTCGCGTGGAGATGCGCCGGATGAGATGGACCGCCGCTGCCGCCTTCGTTGCTATCTTGCTGACCGTGGACCCGTTGGTTCGGTTCCGCTCGATCAGGAGGCCCAAAACCCGTATCTGTGCGACTTCGGGAATCGCCTGGCCCCCTGTCGTACACACCGTAATGGGAATTGGTGATTGCGGCTTGCGCCTGCCCCTCGGGGGGAGGATGAGCAGCTCTGATTTAGAGGGGGAGCATATGAGGCCCGTGCCATCAAGCTGGTCTTCGATAGCGTCGACTGCTGCTTGGAGAGTATCTTCGATGTGGCCGTCGCTCCCTCCCGTGACCCACAGTGTAATGTCGTCGGCATAGATGGTGTGCCGAACGTCCGGCACCTGCCCGAGGCGGTTGGCGACGCCAATCATAACCAGGTTGAAAAGCAGCGGCGATACCACGGATCCCTGGGGGGTACCTCTGCTGCCAAGTTTCTTCTCGGGTAATTGGAGCTCACCGGCGCACATTTGCGTGTAGCGGCCTATGAGGAAGTCCCGTATGTATGCGTACGTCCGCCGCCTCATGTTCAAGTGAGAGACTCAAGCCAGAATCGCAGAGTGCCGCACCCTATCGAAGGCACTTTGGAGGTCGAGGCCCAACACCGCCTTGTTGTCCCGGGCGTTGACCATGTCGTCGATGACCTCGTGCTTAAGGAGGAGCATGGCATCTTGAGTGCTCAGGTGACTCCGAAACCCTATGAGTGAGTCGGGGTAGAGTTCGTTGTCTTCGAGATAGCGCTGCCATCGGTTGAGGAGGACATGTTCTAAGACTTTGCCCACACACGAAGTGAGCGAAATCGGCCGGAGATGGTCGATACTTGGCGGTTTGCCCGGCTTCGGAATTAGGACTGTTCTGGCCGTCTTCCACTGTCTCGGGAGGCGACCTGCATGCCAGCACTTGTTATAATAGCGCGTTAGCGCAACGATAGCCTGATCATTGAGGTTCTTAAGGGCCTTGTTCGTCACTCGGTCGGGGCCCGCCGCCGATTTGCAGTTTAGAGTTTGCAGGGCTGCCCGCACTTCCCAGACTTCGATGTCCCGGTCTAGGACGTCGTTGGCAGCGCCGCCATATTCGGGGTGCTGATCAATAGGGGAATCGGGGAGATATTTGTCCTCTAGGTGTTTGCTCACCTCGGACTCGCCCCGCTCTGCGATGGCTTTGTGAAGGATGCGAGCGAGGGTGTTCTGTTGGTAGCCTTTTGTCTTAGTCTCATCGAGCAAGTGCCGGAGCAGTCGCCATGTCCTACCCTTATGTATCTGGCCATCGGCTTCGCTGCATACCTCGTGCCACTGTTGAGCGCTGAGCGATTTGCAATGCGCCTGGATCTCTTGGTTGAGAATGGCGACTTTCTTGCGGAGGCGCCTGTTGGTGCGTTGCTTCCTCCAGCGCGCTTGTATGGAACGCTTGGCCTCGAGCAAGAAATCCCAAGAAAGGAACGGTTCTAGATCATACAATACACGCGCCGATAAGGAGTACCGTAGTACGCGTTCATCTCCTCCTAAACCGCGTATTGGTTTAGATCATTCGTGGATGTGTTTACTTATTGCGCGAAAAATCTTCGCATGCGTTCGTTCTTCATTTGCAATTTGGTTCTTTCTAGGTTTGATCATCGATTGCGCGCACTTTCAGCGAAAATGGACGCACTTTTAGCGAAGATTTCGACGAAATTTTTGACGCAGGTTTGATGTCATAGCTTCCGCGCTTCTCGTACTTTAGAAAGGGTTTTTTTCGGTACTTTCACCCTCACTTGGCTCTTTCACTTACACTTTGCACTATTTCGGAGTTCCTGCTCCGACGCGAGCGGCGATATGTGTTTGTTTTGGCGATAAGCTTGGTGGCTGTAAGCTGACTTTCCCACGTTAGCGCGCGCGGACGCCATTAAATCTCGCCGTGTTTGTGTTTTCCCTTCTCTGTCTTCGTCTTGGATGCGCTGTTTCCACCAGGAACATTCCCCAACTTGCCCAGTTCACCGCACTCGTTAAATCGCATATCCTAGCCATAGATGCTCCGCCTTAAGCACAGGCATCGCGCAATCCACTGATTCTTTCAATGGTAAACAATAAGGTGAGAATAAACACACGCATTGTGTGAAACTTACGACCACACCAATTTTTTATGGCTCAAAACTCCGTTTACGACCCGACAAAGCAACCGAGTAGTTCTGCACCCAGCTGTCTCCAATTTGGCGCAAAGCGGCCGCTTGATCGATATTTTAGAGGAAGTGACGTAGAAAGAATACCTTTATTATTGCGCCTTTGAATATCCATGTTGTGCGCGGCGCCAGACTTTCGCTAGCGGTAGTGCTTCCCGCCGGGAAGTGTCACGTGATGGTTCTACTGGTTGTTGCCCAAACAAAAACGAAATAAATAAAACACGCCCTTTAGAATCATGACATCCACCTTGAAATCCACAGGGTCGGTCAAAATATTACTCTGTTTTTGTACTCATATACAGGAAGGGGTAATCAACAGCTGTATGGCTTAAAGGGGACATGAAGGCAAAATAAAAGTTTTTAACTTGCATGCTAACTCTAAAGAAATAACCAAGGTGGTGAAGAAAACAGACGAAGCAATGGCGACTCCCCGGCCAAATTCCGGTAATGTTTCTATGATCGCACAGAGCGTAGTTTGTGCTGTTGGGGTCCACCAACCCCAATAGTGCTAGTGACCTTACTGTTACTAATCTTGACTGGACATTTGTAGTAGTCCTCTACTTCTGTTTGGTCGTATCACTTTTAGTGGTGAAGAAAACGTAACTGATGAAGATGCTTTAGTGCTGGCCTACAATACGTCTCTCCTTCCCGTATTTCGGCACTGTAGCGCAAAATCTGGTAGCTTTGCAATATTTCTCGCGTTTTTTCTGCTAAATAAAGATCTTCGCTGGCTGGAAGGGAGCTGCGTAAGATGATTTCACCACCTTAAATTGGTTTCATGTGATTGGGGCTGCGGTTATAGCTAAACTGGGCTTTAATTTTTTTTTTTTTTTTGCCACCGTGATTAACACATGTTCCTAAGAAGCGAACGAAGCGTGTAATCTGAAACATTACTCTGTTCGCGCAGGCTTCGGCAAGCGAAAGTAGGCGCCGCGCAGCCTCCACGTCGCAGACTTCACCACCGCGCAGCCTCCATGTACCACCAAAGGAGAGCATGGCCGATGTCGACCGCCAACTGCCGTGCCCCGCTGACCGCCTGCCCACTCTCGAAGGCCATTAAAAGGATGACGTCAACACCCCGCGTTTGTTACGCTTTTGTGTTGGCAACCTGTGGTTGTCTAGGTCAGGAGAATTCACTCAGAAAGGGTGTTTTACATAAAGTGTTACATATTTCGGTGAGCTTCTTGGGAACACTGCAAAATTGCTCTCGTCTCTTTACAAAAACCATGAGTGAACCAGCGAATCCAGAGCCTGAACCAGCGAATCCCAGAGCCCTGTGCTCTCATAAAACCTCCCGAATCGCTGCTGTACTGCTTCAGTCAACGCGCTAGTGCAGGTGGAACGTCTACGGTGGTCCAGATTTTGTCATGAACTCAGATAGCTGAAAGTTGAGTTTATTTACAACATACATCTTAGTTTGCTGCAGGGGCATGGGTTAGATGCTACAGTGCCTGACGAAGTCCGCATTCCTCTGCAGTCGACAGCCGTTACATGTGTTCAGTAGAATCGGGAATGGAAATACACAAGCTTAGCGCACCCTCATACAACTCTTCTACAAAGCAACTTTACGCGAGTACATATACGTCATTTAATTTCAATACTGCATGCCGATTTCTCGCAGTGTGGGCATTTAACAGTATATATTTCACTTTTCTAAATTCCCTCTATTAATTTCTTCATTCGTGACGTCACTGTGGTGACATTTCGTTCCCCTGTGGGTACAATCCATGGCACGCACTTCCGGTACAACGTCGCTCCAACTACGGGGTTGCTTTGAACACACTGGCTGTTTTTTTCCTGCTATTTGTGCTAAAAGGAACCCCCCTTCCAGGTATGCCCCTGTGACCTCAAAGTAGATTTCTGGGTTATGACACTGGAGGCCTGGGTTCGCGCCTCATCGGGTCTAACATTCTTTGTCTAGTCTGATGTTAATGGTGGTGGCCCGAAAAATCACTAAGGGGGATTGGCCAAGAAGAGTTATGTTTCCATTGTAATCAATCATGCGTTCAAGAGTGCGCGCTGCAGCAGGCGACTCGTCGTCGTCGTCTTCGCTTTTGGCGAATGATTTCTTCATGCGTAAACCACGCACACAGTTCCAACTCACATTGCAAATTCCATTCGCACAGATTTCAAGTTGTTAGTGAGCCCGTGTGGAGCGCAGCTGTAGACGGACAACAATACTTTGCCGCCTTCTACATCAAATTTCCGATTTACCTTCCTCACATAGCTTTCAAAAAGCTGCTGGGTTATCCAGTCCTTCTGGTAGGCCTCGTACAAGACAGGCAGGGACTGGCGTGAAGGCCTCTCTGTTTATGGCGACACACCTCAGTATGCGTGGTAGCCGGCCCGGCTGACCCTTTGATAGTCCCAAAAAATTAGCCGTGGCTTAGCTCGGCTATGCCAGGATATACGTAGCGTGAGGGAAAGTTCAGCTGGTTTTTCTTAGGTTTCCTGGTTGTCTAGGATTAGCTGATTATCATGCTTAGTGCTGCTAAAACGATTTACAATCCGATCCAATACAATGCAATCCAATTCAATTCAATTGAATTCAAATTAATCCAATCCAATCCAATACCATCCAATGCAATGCAATTCAATCCATTCCAAACCCATCCAATCCAGTCGCGGCAGCGGCGGCTCCGGCGCACCAGCTGTGCGCCGTGAGACGTCACTGCTCCTCGCGCTTGTACAGCACGAATCTCCAGGAGCCACACGAAACTTCTCAACCACGGCCGCTGTAGCTCACGCTACAAATTCGAACAGCCCGTACTAGTGGGTCCGAAATTTTGAGCTGCGCCCACTTCCCCGCGAGGGGAAGCCTGTGTAGATGCGACGCATCGTGGGGTTCACTTGGTGTTTCCGTTTGATTGATTCTGAAATCGCGTGAAACGTGTCGGGAACGCGTATGATTATTATGTTTTATGATTATTGTGTTTTATTGGCCAATCTTGGTCAATCTCTCTAAGTGGTATGTTTGGGGCTTCGCTGTCGCAACGACCTTTACTCCATCATTGTTGCTGTAAGTGGGAGCTTCTTTTCTTTTATTGCAAGTGTTAATCATTGCCCCATCATGCGTTGTATCAGTAGCATCTTGACGTAGTTTGAATGAGTCAAAGATATAAGGCGCGTTCGTAGCATTTGATTCTGTCTCGGTTTTGTGGCGCAGTGGGAAGAGCACCATGCACCTCGCCTTCCACCCACAGGGTCGTGGGATCGAAACCGGGCGCCGCTAACTATTATTTTTTTATAGTGTAGGGGGAGGGGTGTGGACGGACAACAACGCCGTATGGAGGGACAAGGCGAGTGAATGAGATGCAGTCGCATCTAAAATTCCGAATAATCCAGCATGTCCGAAAAAAATACGCCCATCTTCCCTAAGGGAACCATGAGTAGGATGCGGAGCGTCATGGCGCTTCCGTTTGCGTTTCCGTGATGTTGGTTAGCCAAATTTGGTGGAAATGTAGTGATCCCGTAATGCTCATATATCCTACTCATGGTTCCCTTTGGGGAGATGGGTGTAATTTTCCTTACTGAATGCGTATATACGCGAGTGAGACGAGATTGAAGTGGTATTTAAAGGTCTGTTAGTGTTTGCGCTGATGCTCTCACTTAATTGTGTCAGCACACTCACTGACGAGGCTGTTGCTTCCATCCTACTTCATCTGAAGAATCACGGATTAAAGCGCAAGCACAACCGGAGTCAAGCGAAGCATGCGGCCAATCCCTAGGCCAATCCCTAGGGGCATCCTACCGAAATCATCATCAGAAGTGCTGCGGACGGGGCGACAGCAACGTACACGCCCTCCTCTTCGCAGCTTTGTCTTCTTCTCCTTCTTCGTCTTCAGCGGTTCTCCAATGGGAAGATGATGACGGTGGCGCATGCGCAGGTGGTGTGCGGACGCCGGACCACCGCCGACGCCGCAGAACATACCCCCGAGCATCAGACGCTCCGCATCTAAAAATTGGGCTTCCGCCAATCCCCCCTTGTGGGTACGTGCCAAAATATTTGAGGACATAATCATCATCATCATCGTCCGAAAAATCGGTCGATCAAGTATTGCAAATGCTCCTGCAAAAGCGGGTACGGCGCTCGCCTCTTGCAGTTGACGAAGGAACGGCGTCGCGCACGTGCGAAAGGCAAAGTTGGGTTGGGTACCTTATGAGATTTACTCCAAAACAAAAACGCCGAGGGACGACGTTACGCAATTTCGTTACTTGCAGTAGAAAGGTGGTGAAGTTTACAGAAATGCGTTTACAACAGCTATTGGGAATCGTTTTTAGAACAAATACCGTATGATAGTGGTGTAGCGACACCATGATCATCGTCCTCATCACGCCATTATCATCAGCAGTACCAGCCAGAGAGAACATGAGCCAGTTGATAATGATGATCATGGTGGCGATGATTAAGACGATCATGATCACAATGTCACTACAGTAGAAGGTTATTGCTTGACGCGGAAAAGCTGGGCTTTATGCCTGCAATAAGAATTGGTCGCTAGCTGTTTGGTCAATATTTTCAAGAAACAATTACTGCGTGGCTGAAGGACGAGAGACAGGAGGGTGCCAAGAACCTTCCCTCAGTTTTCCCATTGAATGCTGTGGTTGCGTTTTACCACGGGCAACTGCGTCGCTTACGGTGCGCCGAAACAGCTTCTCACGTGGTAGGACCAAACGAAGCCCACGGCATAAAAAAAATGCAGAATGTGTGAGAAATGTTTTGTGACGCGAAAACTTCTTACGCGTTTTTTTTTTAAATTTTCACTAACATTATGTTTTCTTGGAACAAGAAATGCCTAAATCCAGGTAGCTATTCGGCGAGAACGCGGTATCGGAATACACGTTGATTTCGTCAGTTTGTCCTCCGTTCTCTCTTTTTAGCGCAGCTAGTGCACAATCTGTAGTCTTTGCACCTGTGTTAACTAGTAGAGACACTTTTGAATATGTTGTTGTTGGTAAACTTTATTGACACACACACAAAAAAAGACCCCAAAGTCCGGGGTTCTGAAAGGGAAAATAATTATCTATGCAGACGGGAGTACCTGACGAATGTGAGCCACCAGAGCTCGCCACCAGGCCGCTCGGTCCGGTCCCTCCGGCGGCGCGAGCCAGTCTTGGAGAGAAGAGGGAGGAGGTGAAAGGGATTTGACCTCTAGCTGTCAAGGTCAAAACTGGTCACACCGCTACTGTAGCTTTCGCTACAAAATGAAATCTATAGGCACAATCAAGCCATAATAGTGAAGAAGAAAAAGAGAAGCTCAATCGCACGCTTGAGAAAAGCAGATAAAAATGGCCGATGATTACTCATCCGATAACTTCGCATTCCCTCGATGATTCTAAGGGATACGATTTTAGGATGCTCTTTATTAACATTTGGCTTGGTAAAAGCAAAAAAAGAAAGAATGAATTTAGGCAGGCACGAAAAAAAAGGTGGGAGCGCACGGCAGGTACTTAGCAAGTTGAGCGTTTCTTTTGCTGGGGAACGTACACAACAAATGGGCCGTGAAATTAGCGAGATTAGAATTAGAGCACAGTGATGACGATGATGACGATGCCATGGACAAGAAAGTCAACGATGATTAGAATAACCTTTAAGGTGGCGATGACGGGCGTCGGTAACTGCTCAAGCAGGATGTGAGCCAAAAATCCGGGACTCGTAAAGGGGACGGCGCAATGATTTGCGGTTCGAAGTGGACATTGAGCGAAAGAGCGATTCGTAGAAGACAAAGAGGACTGAGGCCCCGGGGCGCGCAGAGCGTGCGCAGCTCGTGCGGTTATTCGAGGGATCGAGCGCCGGTGCCACACACCACAGCGAAGTCGCTTGGCGGCCGAAAGCGGCCTCCCGGATCGAAGGACTCTCGCAGCCCGCGGTTCGCAGCCCCTCTCAGCCTCGGGACCAGGGGCACTTCCATCTTCGCCTCAAGCGAGTGAGTACAGCCGCAAAGCTGCCGGAATGCACGCCTCCCCGGCTGTCTTGAGCCTTGCCCTCCGAGCGGGTCCCAACTCGCGCGCTGCTTCGCTGTGGATCTGGTTCATCAGCTGGGCCACAGGGCACAACAGTGTCAGTAAACTGGAGCAGAGTAGGGATTTCAGTTGTCTAGACAGAAACTTCCCGCCGCCTCATCCCCCCCCCCCCTCCTCCGAAGCGCGTTCCGGAGATTAGGCGTAGCTAATGTACACCGTAAAGAGAGAATATAGTTTTAGCTGACTGTTTTCGACTGTCCGCTCCGGTATCGGTGGTCCGCTCGGCGCAACCAGAGGCAATGCCGTTCGCCGCCGATTGCGCCACGCATGCGCAAGCTAAAACTCGCCAATGTCTAAGGAGGTGGGTATATTTCCGGCAGCCGGCACTTTATACGGTAGGGATAATCTGCCGGCACTGTCTTCTGACTGGCTGTCCAGGCTGTCCAGACCGGTATTTCTGACTCTGCAGGGTGCGGAGTCAACCATGGTTAACAGCTTGCTCAAAGCAGGGCAGTGGTGTCTAATGACATCAACCACCTTGTTGAGCCTGTATTTGCTGTACGTTGTCTATACAGGCGATAAAGGCTAGCGTGGCGCAGTGGCCGCGCGTATGGTTTCGGGTCCCGAAGTGGTTCGTTCGATCCCACCTTCGTCCATATTTCGATTTATTTTAAATTTGTCAAAAATTGTGATTTTCATCGCCTTATTCAAGGTGTTTATTTTTCGGAAATTGGGGACTGGGTAATAGCGATCCACTCGGTTCTTTTTTCGGCATTCCGTCTTTATATATTGCTTAGGTAGTGTCTATTATCACGGCAACCGTGAGAATTACTGTCAGACATTTCTCACGGCAGTTGCCTCTCATAGGCTAAGAACGCTATTCGGAGATTCTATGGGATAAATATGCCCTAAAAAGCCGTGTTTGCCGGAGCCCCTGTAATGCGGTGGTTTTAAGAGAAGGCTCGGGATCTAGTGCGACATTACGATGTTTTTCTTTTTTTTTTCGGAATTTTTCAGTCATCCTGATTTCGTTAGTAATGCTTTTTTTTTACTCTGCTTTTTACTATATTAAGATATCGACGCACGAGACTTCTAGAATGGGTTGAATTACTTTTAATATAGGTTGTGTTCTATGTCATTTGGCTGGGAGGTCTGTTGCAGGTTGGCTGGATTTGGGTATGTTATGACGCGCTCGGTTAGGTTACGCAAGGTTCGGTGGCGTTATCGTACGTTAGGTTACTTTAGGACATAATAATATTTAGCAAACTTTACGACAGCCAGCTTTTATGGATACTGCCGTGAGAATTTCCCGGAGGTAATTCTAACGGCTACCGTGAGATTAGACGCAGCCTATTGCTTATTCTATACCTGCCTTTGCGTTGGGTTAAGGTAATTGATTGATTGTAGGGTTTAACGCGCCGACGCAACGCAGGCGATGAGGCGCGCCGTAGTGGAGGGCTCCGGATTAATTTTGACCACCTGGGGATCTTTAACGTGCGCCGAAATCTCGTACACACGGGCGTTTTTGCTTTTCGCCTCCATCAGAAAAGCGGCCGCCGCGGCCGGGAACCGAACCCGCGACCACGTGCTCAGGTTGGGTTAAGGTAGGACCTGCCTTTACGGGTTGCGTTCGTTTAGGGTTGGTTATGTTGGGCTATTACCGGTTGCTATATGTCGGGATAGGATAATATTGGTTAGGTTAGATGTTTTCTTGAAATACATATGCGACAAAAGCAGCGTGTCGAACCGAAAAGCATAGCGGTTCGGTTACGGTTCAGGTTCGGATGACATCATTTCGCTCCGGTTCAGTTCCGATTCGACTATACCACTCACTGAACCGGTTCGATAAGTTTCAGTTTAATGCGGCCATTAAAAAAAATACAATTCTGGTCAATTCAAAATACCGCTTTTCCTCATAAAAGTAGCGAAATTTTAAATGCAAGTGTATAGAAAATTACGCCACATGTTAAACAACATACCAGTTAGTTTGCCGCTGAGCCGTTATATTGTCTTTAGGACTGCATACAGCTACCCCAAAGAAATGTGACTGTGAAATATACTTTGTACTGTTTCCTTATTGTTTCACTGAAATCGCAATCCGTTCACTAGAATCGCCCATCAGGGTTACCGTTAAGCGACTAGGAATAGGCCTACGTACCGGAACGTTACCTCCGTAGATTAACAGGCGGCATGTAGATGACATGTTTAAATACCAGCGGTATGCTTTTCCACGAATTCTAGAATAAGAAAAAAAAAACCTACTACAGCCTCCTTAATGCTGCCCATGATTTCGACCGTTTTGTCACCCAGGATAATTTGTTCGCATTCACTTTCAGGAAGGTGCAAGCCAAAAATTTGTTATACTCGGGAACACGTCAAGAACGGCAATGGCTAATGTACGGTATCACTCCGCCTAAGCGGCGTACCCGGACGTCAACGGCGCGCGCGGTTTGGAAGATTGATATGAATGTATGATATTGTCTGCCTTTTTTCGTGTAGTTTGCTTATCGTCGCTGCAGTAGTTTATGAGCATATTAAGTCTAAAAAGTCATGAAAACGGCTCCAGCCATGTTCAAAATATTTCCAGTAACGCACTACTTGCACCGGGCGGAGTGACATCGGCGGCGGTGATGAGGCACAGCGCCAACTTCCAAGCGGCCAGGAAGCCACTGACCTCGGGTTAAATTTCAGTGCAGAAAAATCGGGATAATGGTTTTCTATGACGCTACACCTGACGCAGTGTCTATCCAGCAAGGCGAATTACGCATAGTAAAGGAATATAAATATTCCTAAGTGTGGATAAACGAAGGGGATAACTACTTAAGAACTCACGAGGAGCAACTTAAGGGTAAGGGAAAGCGAAATGCAGCTATAATGAAGCACAGAGCTCTGTGGGGGTATAACAAATATGAAGTAGTGAGAGGAATGTGGAAAGGAGTAATAGTTCCGGGTCTCACATTTGCGAATGCCGTACTCTGCTTAAAATCACACGTTCTATCAGGCCTTGAAGTGACCCAGAGAACGGTAGGACGTTTGGCCATGGGCGTGCATCGAAAAACAACTAACGAAGCAGTACAGGGAGATATGGGCTGGGCGTCGTTTGAAGTTCGGGAAGCAAAGAGTAAAATATGTTTTGAGATGAAGTTGAGAGCACTGGATCAACGAAGACGGGCACCTAAGGTTTTTATACCCATATTTGAAAAGCACGGACACGCAGTGGTTAAGGAACACTAGAAGGCTAAGGATGAAATACGGAAAGAACAGTGGAGTATCCAAAATTGCCAAGGTAACCAAAGAAGAGGCAAGGCAGATTGAAACAAATAAATGGAGAGAAAAAATTGAAGCTAAAACGTCGTTAGAGATGTACAGGGCTGAGAAATTGAACATCAGAAAGGAAAATTTCTACGATAATTCCCTGGGCAGTGCTTTGCTTTTTGAGGCTAGAGCAGTTTGCCTGCGACCTAAGAGCTTTGTGGGGAAGTATTCACAAAATGATAAGGTATGCGACGTCTGCGGGAAAAAAAAAAAAAAAACTATGCAGCACAGTGTTAGAATGTGAGGGTATCCATCCAAATTTACATGAGGGAAATATTCGGCATCCACAAGACATAGGATTTAGGGGAGCACAGAGGAAGTTAACATCAAGGCTCTCGAGGTAACACGTCAAGATAACACGTCGAGGTATCAAGATAACACGTCATCACTCCGCGACAAATGGGAAACCAATAGCAATCATCGCCATCATCATCGTTGCCGTTCTTAAGTTGTATCCGAGTATAGAAGTAATCTTACGTTCAGACTGCCGAAGCAACAGCCATATCGTGAGCTATGGACGTAAAAAAATGCCGTTTCATGCAATTCGGTTGGCTGAGACGTCAAATGACGTCATTATTTAAAGATATTACGACAGTTGCTACAGCAGTCCGAACCTGGCATAAGACATGGTTAACGCTGTCACTGCGTCATTTCTCTTATCAGTACAATTCATTTTAAGATAGCTATCACGGATATGTGGACCACTATGAAAACGCCTCCGTTCCGCCTGACCCCCACCATCGTTCCTTCTGTTACTCTGCGGAATGATGACAGACTATGCGATTTAAAGCTGTAAGGGTGATGTGATGCGTGAAGGACGAGATGCAACTCTTTTTGGGAGTCGCTCTTTTTTTGGTCTACGTGAGCACTCCCCCTCCGGAACGAGCAGTAGCGGTATAGCCGTGAGTTTAACTAGCCAGTAAAAGTGTATCTCCGAAAAAAAGCAGCGCTGAAAAAGGTAAAACAACAGAACAGAAAGAACGAGCGCTGGGCAGATTAGACAGAGCGGGACCGGCCTGCCTTTCTGCATGCGTCCTTAAAGTACCCTGAAACACTTTCAATGGGCGCTTTCACTCTTTTCTTCACGTCTGGAACCACTGCGAAAGCTGTAGCCATCGCCAGCACGGAACGACACTGCGTGATCTGCTCGTCGCAACAGATACGCCTTCCATTTCTGCTTTGTTTTTGTGGCTCTTTTTTTAAGTTGCTATCGAAAAGCGTTCATTGCTGCAACTGAAGGAAAACCGGCCGACAGCCTCTACGTGGCCTTAGAGACGTAGTTCCAGCCGTGTAAGATGATGATTGTAGGGTTTCACGCACTGACGCAACGCAGGGGATGAGGCGCGCCGTAGTGGAGGGCTCCAAATTAATTTTGACCACCTGGGGATCTTTACCGGTAAAGTTAAGTTCCGGTAAAAATACAGGTTTGGTTCCAGTTTTCAGTTCGTGTTTTGTCGGGGCTCGTCGCCCTGAAATAAAACATGCACAAGAAAAAAAAAGCATCTGTAGGAGGTAGGAAATTCCGACTACCGGCAAAGAATTCCCGCAGGATGGTCACGTAATTGCGATGAGCCAATGGTGGCGCAGTGCAGGTAACACTTCGCGCAGCTTACTTTGCCGGCTGCCGTCACAATAAACGGTTCTTATGTCTAGAGTGGGAATCACGTGACCATTGTCACAATGTCCCTATGCCTGCGTTCACTCGTAGAAATTGTTTTTTTTTTTCGTTCTCTTCGGTTGCTAGGCCTACTTTGTTAACCACGATGCTTGGCTTGCTTTGGTGCTTGCCTCGGGCTTTGCAGGGTAGTTGGACTTTTGAACCGGGTCTCGTCGATACAAGGCCATAGCCATGCCCGAGGAAGAGAACGATAAAAAGCAAGAAAAGAGCAAGAAGGACAAAAAGAACAAAAAGGACGAGGACAAGAGTTCTAAGCCTCCCAAGGACAATACTCCCAACGACAAGACTCCGAAGGACAAGAGCCCCCCGGAGAAGAGTCCTAAGGTGAAAAGTCCCAAGGAGAAGAGCCCGAAGAGCAAAGGCTCCGGTAGGGCGTCTACCAAAGGCTCCTCCAAGACTTCCGCGAAGAGTTCCGGCACGGCGTCACCCTCGCTCGACAAGGATTCCGTCCAGTCCTCGAAGTTAAACGCTGAGAAGTCTGAGGGCTCTGTTGAAGCCCAAAAGAAAGCCAAGATGGGTCCATACAAGGCGCCTGCTCCATCGGAGAGCATGCTCAAGGCAATGGCCTCACAGGGTCCAGTTTTTGCGGAACGGGTTTACAACGACGATTACGAGGACGCGGATGAGAACCGCAACTACGTCGAGGTTCAGGTGTTTGAAAGGACGCCTTCCGGAACCATCATCTCGCGTGAGCCCGGTGGTAGTGAAGGCGGAGCACAGCGAACGGAATCCTACTACGTGGACGTACCACCAGTTCACGTGAGCTCCCGCCCGGCCTACGATGACTACTACGAAGAGTGGCCCCTGGCCCGTCTAGAGCGCCAGAGCAAGCAATCGCTTTACTTCGAGGAATCCGTTGGCCCTCCTACTCAGCGCCTGGAAGCCGCTCCGCCCTACGATCGGATGGAGAGCTTATATCGGTTGGATCGTTTGGATCAATTGGAGCGGCTGGATCGAGGGAAGGCGGCATCGATTGTGGCTGTTTCGAGGCAGCCGTCGCACAGGCCTATCATCCTGCCACCTACCACTGTGGTCGTCAACTTGGGCGAGAGCATCGCACCACCCGCGACGGTTTCGGGCTACGACTTGCAGTGGCGCCCGGGCCCGAGGTCGCAGGAGGAGGTGCGGGCCCCACGTTACCAGCAGCTACCGCCCGCACCCCTGACGGCGCAGTTGACCCAGCAGATGCGAGAACTCGCCAGGCAGTACCAGCAACCCATGGGCGACGGCGTGGTCTCATCGACGGAGCGGGTTATCTGCGAGGTCGTCTGCAAAAAAGTCTGCCACTGACACCAGCGAAGGAGCGGCCTCGCCTGCTCCGGTAAAGTAGAAAGCTTCTCTGATTCTTCATGGTGTCTGCTGTAGTGTGGCGCATCGAGTCGCGTTTGACTCGGATGGCATAATACGCCTCTCCTTAGCGCAACTGGGTTCTTCGCCACACAGTTTCAGAAGCCTACCAGGCATTGGCATTCACGTTTGGTAGTGTTCTCAAAAAACAAGCGCGACAAAATCTTGGTCGCCGCTGAGAGGTTTTGACTGGTCTCTGTATGCTGCATATTGCATGTGACCTGACCGGCCGAGCGCAAATTCGGTCACCTGAAAAGCCATCCAAACATGTAGCATTGAATTGACGTAGATGTTACCAGGAAGGGCGAATCGGACTCTCGATTCACGTCTTTTGAAGCACACACAGTTGTCTTTGTAGGCATGTTGAGCTTTTGTTGTTGAAGAAACGTGCCGTCTGCAAGGTTAACGATTGCTTGTGCCGGTTCGCCAAGTGCTGTGGACGTGTATTCTCACGAGTCCCTTGCATTGAACGCCTTAAGCCGGTTCTACATTGCGCGAATTTCGCCTGCGAACTCGCAGGTTCGGCGCCACTTGGGCGAAAAAAGGGTCTATTGTTGCTGTGAAAAATTTTTTAAATGTTTGCAACAGTCCAAATTCTGCTGTGAACGCTGCTTGGCATTTGGCAATTTGTCGGAGCAATGAAAGTAGAAAAAAAATTGCAGTGGCTTAGCTCGGCAATGCCAGGACATACGTAGCGTGAGCTAAGGTTCAGCTGATTAATCTGAGGTTTCCTGGTTGTGTAGGATTAGCTGATTGTCATGCTTACTGCTGCTAAAACGTTTTCCAATCCAATCCAATCTAATGCAATGCAATCTAGCCCAGTACAGTCCAGTCACTGCTCCTCGCGCATGTGCAGCACTGCTCTCCAGGAGCCAAGTGAAACTGCTATCAAGCGCCTCCGGTGCGCGTCAGACTTGGCTACTGCGCAACGGAGGCGCACAGCTGGGCACGCGCCGGCGCCAGTGCGTCTTCCGCGGCTGTGACGTCCCTGCTCTGGAATGCACAGACTGCAAATGTGTAGACCCAATTCTCTACACACCCGTACCCCAAATGGATTGGATTTGCAATCTAATCCAATGCAATCCAATTCAATCCAATCCAATCCAAATCCAATCCAATACAATCCAAAGCCCTCCCAAAAAAGAATCAACAAAACAACACCCAGGTGCATGCAAATATCTTGCTTCAAAACGGTACATGAAGTACGCTTACAATGGAAGAAAAAGACAAAAAAAATCATTCATTTGAGTGCGCAACTTGATAGAAGACTGTCTTCAAGTGCTCTTGCCTGTTTTTATCCCTTCCACGTGGCAATAGAGAGCGTACACCCACTAGCTCTAGCGACACCGCAGCAGAGACACACAGAACTCCTCACTTTCTCGGTACGTCAAGGTGAACCGACGCGAATTTAAATGCTTACGCTGAGAAACGGCATTGGTCAGGAGAGCTGCTAAGTTCGCGAACAGGAAGTCTCGGAAGCAGACGATCATAAAATGTGAAAGCGAGTTTTCTGATCGTCTGCTAGCTCAGTTGGCTCCTTCCTATGTGCATATTATGATCGTCTGCTGCACCATTTGGCTCCTTCCTACCGTGAATCCCAAACTTGCGTTTCGCTTTGAACACCCCAGATAGCGCCGTCGTTCCAAGATCAGCTTGTGCACGCTCGCTCGTCCAAATCGGCCGCCATTTTCCCATAGGCGAAAACCGTTATTTATTTTCAGAATGAACAGGTACGTACCGTCGTTGTTCCAGGTGTCAAAAAAAATAGACCACAAAATGCTACCTTCCTGTGAAGTTTGAGCGCGACCCGAGCGGCAGTTCGCTCAGGAATTTTTTTTAGTGTTCCAATTATCTTCACACCACCCAGTATATGTTAGCAAATTTTGATAAGTGGCCTCAATTCCTTTTATCAGTCTGAATCCCTTTGGGCCGCTACAAATTAGGTGTATATGTTTAATATGTTAGTGCAAATGCACCCTGCATACCAGACATCTTGCATGGAGCCATGATCACAAATCAGCACCCACGTGTACCTTCTACAGGGCGCAAGTAGTGCCGGGTGTCTACCATTTAGAGTCGTATTGCACAAGATTCGGCAGGGCTAGGGCAGCCTTAGTCGAGAAAAGCCAAGCCCCTAATGACCTAATGGGTGACCGGTAAAAAGCGCGAAGGCTCATGGGTACGTCGTCTGCTCCAGCAACCTACGGTTCGAGATCTCGCCTGGCCTCCAGTACGCCGGCGGCTTTCACGCGCGTGTGTGCGTGTTATTTGTCGAAGAGTGCTTACCTTTTAGAGGAGCCCCTAGTAGGATTATTCGTTGCTGTTAATTGAATGTGCGATGCGTGAGCATTTTTTTTCTTCGGTAGAAACAGATAAACAACAAGCACACGCGTGCGTGAAAGCCGTCGGCGTACGGGAAGCCAGGAGAGCTCTTCGACCTCAAGTGGCGGAACTAGGCGGGAGCAGACAATGTACCCATGAGCCTTTGCACCTTTTGCCGGTCACCTATTCCGCTACGCGCTGAAAAGCGGTTTATTTTGGACAGTCTGAGGCGAGCCTGACAAACACCGCAAAAGATGGCACTCACATCTTAGTAACGAGTACGCGTGACACCTATTTAGCCCCTACCAGAGTCATTCAATGCTTTACATTGAAGGACTCTGCCACAGCCTATAAATCTCGCGTTGGGGACAGTCAGACATGTCTCTCGACGGGGTCACCTAAAAATGCTTACGCATTAAAAGCCTCTAATTTTTCATCTTGTATAAGTGCGTGTATTGGGAAAAAATTGTGGCACGTTTACCGCCGAGTCGACTTTTAACACACCGAATTCTTGGTATTTCCATAGTCCTTCAAAGCATTGAAGGACTCTGGTATTTCTGAATAATTGTATGCACAAAGGAGCCTCGTCATCTGAACCTGATATGGCAAAGTGAATGCAGTGCGTTCTAAACGGTGTTACCGTTTAATCGGTGACGTCAATCTTTGGAATGCCGGTTGAGGGATCCGGCAGGACTACTTTTCCATTGCAAACGAATGGCTTTACTAAGTAAGCTCCAAAGAGATTTTATAGCGCAGCAGCATTTCTGACAGTTCATGGCGTGGACACACAATGGTCACCATTGCTCCAACGGGTTTATCGACGCAGGAGACGGACTCAGAAAGTAAACGTAAAGCAGAACGCTGACGACCGTTGGAATCAAACCGAAAGACAGCGTCTAAAGGCATTAACGCTCATCTATTTATTTTATACCTCATTTTAATAGGAATATACAGTAGGAATATACAATAGGAATATACCTCATTTTAATAGGAATATACAATCGTGACTTGTTTTTAAAGGCAAGTTTGTCGTCAGCCAGTATTGCAAATTTGGAACAGGAGGGAGCTGAGAACGCTGTCCTGTGGTGCACGAGAAAAAATCATGATGCACGGCTTGCCTGTCGTTTGAATTTGGCGCGTTACCAGACGTCTACCCTAACGTAGCCCCAAAGGTGGCCCGAACAGTGTCCCCCTTTATACCACCGAGATCGTGTTCGGTGTTCTGTGCACAAGATAGGAAAGCCAGCGGTGACTAATATTTGATCACAGGTGTGTTCGGATGCTGCAAATTGAATGAGAGAGGGCAGCGAAAGAGGAAGGGAGTGAGGGAGAGAGCTTCAGTTGTTGGTCGCGGAAATGCGGTTGCCGGTGAAGAGGCTTTGTTTGCATGCATGTTCAGCTCTCATACGGGTACATTGCAATAGTGTTATAAACGACGATTTCAGCGCCCGTGCGGGCCTGGGGGTTTAGCTCGGTGGTAGAGCATTCGACTGAGATCGAGTGGTCCCCGGTTCAAACCCTGGTGCCCCCTTCGCTGTACGTTTTCATTTCTATTATTTCAACAGGCTTGTTACAGGAATAAAATCTAGTCTGAATGGTTAACAGGATTTTAATCGAATGATGTCTTACAAGCAGCTCCGAACACTGGCTTCACCTTACAGCAGGCATCAGGCGGCGGCTCGCGTTCTGTCGGTCGTTATCAAAGGCGCGGGGCTTGACTCTATGGCGGCGGCCATGCGAAGCGGGCAGGCAAGGGGTTGCGGTATGGCCACTGTGGAAGTCAGCGCGCACATCACTCGGCCTAGCTTGTCCGCTCGATGGTGTGATCTTTGCTGTCCAAATGCAGGCTCAGTTTCACGTTCAGCTCGTACGTCTGAACGCGCACACGCGCCCCACAAAATTACAACCAATACACAGTACTCACAATACTGACATTTGTGTGGCCTTTCCTTTTTCTAAAACTTCACTACAATTAAATTGATGTCTCCTAATCTGATTAGTCTAAGACGTTTCCTTACGGTAGTAATTATTTCGTCCGGTTCCAATTTGATCACTTCATCACCCCACTGAACATTCCGAACATACTGTGAACATTCAGTGTGCGCACAGGTGAGGGCTGCACTTATACAGTACACTCTCGATAAACGGAACTTCAAGGGACCGAAAAAATTTGTTTCGTTTAATAGGAGTTCCGTTTACTGAGATAGATGTGTGAAAGTGCATATTTTTGTGCGTAGTGCGTACATTCTTAACCATTTGACGAAAATCAAAGCACTCGAAGGTCAATGTAGCTGATAGTTTTTCAGAAAGCAAGAAACCTACAAGAAGTTTAGGCATAGCATTCACAAAGCTGATTTGGCAACAATAAGTCGCTGTGCACTACAAAATGCACAATTTTTTTGTTGTTGTTGAGTCCTTGCAACTGCATCTTCACGGAGTCTAAAGGCCTCAACTTCTCGAGTGCTTACGATGCCACAGAATTTAGAAGATGACAACGCGGTAATGAAGCGCGAATAGCCCCACGATTGGACGAACGAGGTGGCAGAAGCTGAGCCCTGACACCTCGGCGTCTTGAATCGAGACCGAACGACTGAAACAAGAACAGCGATGTTGCATTCGCTGCGCTAACACGGCTGACCACTAACGAGACGAGGTTTAGGAGACCAACAAGGCTAAAAAAAACCATGGAGGAAGAAAAAAACACGAAACAGCCGGAACCGCAAAGAGATACTTCTCGTGCGACTGGGTTTCATAAAAATTTCCATTTCTGGTTCCGTTTACACGGGGACACGGAAATTTTAGTTCGGATTACCGAGAGTTTTTTTTTACGTTATCTGAATACAAAACCAACCAACTTACAGTCCACTGTTCCGTTTAAGCGGCTATTCCGTTTAAGTGATTTTCGTTTATCGAGATATCTCCTGTACTTCTAATTCGCCCCATCTTATTAGCCCATTGTCCCCTTCACTGTAAAGAAAACTTTTCGCTTGGGGAGTGTGAGGTATGTAAGAGTAGGTAAAGGAGCGCAGAAAGCGAGTTGTAGGCTTACAGGTGAGTACTAGGCTTATAGTCAGCATTAAAACATAGCTGATGATGGTGATTGATGATCGCCATTGGTTTCCCCTTTGTAGAGGGGTGATGACATGTCATCTTACCAAAAACGACTAATATAGCTATGTTTAATACTCTTGGTTTAATACTAGCGCTGCTTAGGGCAGGCACAAAAAGCTCACTAGTCACAAAATACTTTACCTGTTACAGGGGCTAACTGCACCTAAGCAATATTCCCGTCTCTGCTTGTCCTCCACCAGCATTCTAATCTCTTTTTTTGTCCCCTCGACAGCCTTGAAGTTAACTTCATGCGCGCTATCTTTAAATCCTGGAAGTCCAATATTTCCCTCATGTAGATTTGGATCGATACCCTCACATACTAACAACATGTGCCGCACAGTTTGTTTCTTTTCCGCAGACCACGCATACCCAATCATTTTGTGAATACTTCCCCACAAAGTTCTTAGTTCGCAAGCAACCTGCGCTAGCCTCAAAAAGCAAAGCACTGCCCTGGGAATTATCGTAGAAATTTTCCTTTCTGATGTTCTCAGCCCTGTACACCTCTAACGGCGTTTTAGCTTCCATTTTTTCTCTCCATTTATTCCTTTCTATCTGCCTTGCCTCTTTTTTGGTTACCTTGGCTGTTTTGGATTCTCCACTCTTTCCATATTTCATCGTTAGCCTTCTAGTCTTCCTTAACCACTGCGTGCCCAAGCTTTTCAAGTATAGGTACCTAAAAACCTTAGCTGCCCACCTTCGTTGATCCATTGCTCTCAAACTCATCTCAAAACATATTTTGCTCTGTGCTTCTCGAACTTCAAAGAGGTTTTTGCGCTTCCTCCGGCCCTCAAAGCGGCGCCCCAACCGGAGAAACACGCACTTGCATAGCGCTACCACGTCGTTTCAAAACGACGGCCTCTCTTTTCAGAGACAATTAGGCTCCTGGACTCTGCAAGCGGGAAGAAGTAATTCTACACCGCACGCGGTTGAATGTCCCATACACGCACAACTTCCTCGTTTTAAGATGAAACGGACTTCGTCGCCACTGTGCCCACAGTGCGATGTGCAGAAAACCTGCAGCAGCTGCTCTGTGAATGTGCTCGATTTAGTGCCCGAAAAGTGTCCCTTGCTGCCTCTCTACACGAACACTCACCTGAAGGACGTCTAAGGTCTGTGGGAATGTTCCCAACGTGCTTAACGATCTACAAAAGCTCTGATCGCGTACCTGCAACCCACAGGCCTAGACCAACAACTGAACGCCTCTGTGCGCATCAACTTCTTCAACATCATCACCATCTTCTTTATCACATCATTATCTGGCGTAGCAAGTTCGTCATTTCCGTCTCTCTCTCCCTCTCTCGTAGGCGACCGCACACCCGCCGCGGTGGCTGCACGGCTGTGCTACTGAGCCCAAGGACATCAATGCCATCCCGGCTGCCGTCGAGAAGCTAGTGGTGACCCACCAGTTACGCTGTGGCTGTAACGCGTTTGTGTGGTTGGCGGCCGCCGACAGTATACCGTGCTATACCGTACTATCGTATCGTATTGTATTGTATTGTATCGTAGCGTATTGTATTGTATCCTACCGTATCACATTGAATTGTATCATATTGTATCGTTTCATATTGTACTGTACACTTTTAAAAATATATACTCCCTAGAGGTTCTAAATCACCTGTCCTCTAGTGGTCTTCCTTGTAGGAGTTTTTTTTATTGCACGGAACAGGAAGTTTTTGTTTAACTCCTCACAACAGGGTGTTTTTAGGCGAAAGAAAGGTGGTATATAGGTAGTGCTAAAAAACGTTTGGGAAAATTAAAGAGATCAAAATGGAGAATTTTTTACTTATACGAGGGCGTTTTTAAGTGATGTCTATGGAATTTTTAGGCGGTTGAATAGTAGTCTATTATGGCTCCCTTGGGAAGTACAGCCGGTAAAAGGCTTCTCTATAACACAGAGTTCGTACTCTCAGCCCTATCCTGCCCCGCCGGAGCGGGATTTGTATAAAACTACTGCGGAATTCTGAAGTCTTAGCCCTTCGCTTTTGCCTCCGACATGTTTGGAACGAGTATGTTTCGGCAGTTTTCGGATGTAGCTGTTTGAAGTTGAAATCGCTGTTATAGACAAGCGTTTTACCGGCTGTACTTATGTTATTTTAGGGGCGTTTTTAGGAGGTTCAAGGGAAGCGTTTATTTCTTTTCAATGGAGTTTTACGAAAGCTTGGGGAGTTTTGTAGGCCTTCCGAAAAGTTTTTTTCAAGGCCGCAAGGGAGAATTTCTATTTCCCTGCGGGAGTATGGATTGTACATGGTTTTTCTCGGTTTCAGGTCTATTTGAAACGAACTGTCGCATAAAGTTTACAGGGTACATGGTGTACACAACTCCTATAAGAAAGCACAAATGGTACATGGCTAAATAACAGGCTAGCTAGCATTGAAGGACAGCAATACAATTCTAATTGAACAAAACGTAGAAACAATATTACAAGAACTGGAATTACGCAAAAAACAAAGATAGGCACAAACACAACCGCATGGTAAGTGAAAACATTATACAATACTAGCGGATCGAGAACGTGTCAGTACTTAACAGAACTTATCAGTACGCATCAATACTCAGTACACGAAGTGGAAAAAAATGGTTGCAGTGGTTTACGAGAAAGTTTTTTCAATTGGTAAGGAAATGAGCGAGGTCTGCGTAACGATTTGATGTTGAAAGGTGACGAGCTCCACAAGGCGATTGCTGAGGAATAAGCTGTATGTTTCCCCTAGCTGGTTTTCACTTAAGGCAGTAATAGGTTAGAGTGATGTGAAAAGCGGGTGCAGTTTCTATTAATCTAGTGGTTCATACACACTAACGCAACTAATCTGAAGGTTCTACTCCGAAAGTGAAATACCACCGTGCTTACTTTCGGAGTTCAAACTCATGTACTTATGGCGGAATGTGAAGGTCACGATAAGTGTAAGACAGGGGCTCTAAATGGACTTTGAGTATTCATGCACAGTGCTTAAGATTTTGTCGGTGGTAAAGGCCCAAGAGATAAATGATGTAGGTGACAGACAGCAATGAGATGGCTATGGATAAATAATATAAAGAACAAAAAATATGGTGCGGAAAATACGAGTGCGTTTTGATCAAGACACAAATGCGCCAAGAAAGATGACCGAGTCTGACGGGTGAATTGCAAGGATAGAGAACAGAAGGGGTGGTATTGCGACAGCTTCTTTATTGAGAACAAAAAGCCACGAAATATTTTTTTCGGATAATTTTTAATTGATCCATTCGGCACCAGTTGCCAACATTATTTGAGAATTGTTTAAAGTTGGTTATTTTGTTAATATTATTGCTTCATTATAGATATGGTCAAACATAATACACAATTCTTTTTTACAACATTCCAATGATTACAGGATTGAAAACTAAAATATTAGTGAGTGATATTGACGCGGTAAAAGTTAATGAATTCTAAAGCCTTCACACATGGTTTGGTGCTGGCAAGGCCCAAAAAGGCATGTTCCGCAAACGTTAGAACTTTGCGTGCCTTCTTGGAATATCGATGGTTGAAAACTCAGAACGACGCAAACAAACTACACAGTCCTCACAGTAAAGATGATGCAGTTAAGTCACGCTGGCCCTCAATGTGGAGGCTAACTTCCCCGTTCACGGACAGCAGGCAGGGAGTCGGGGGAACATCTGCCTGAAAAAGCAAAGAAAAAAGCCCCACACATAAAAGTCAAAACAAACACTATGGATAATGAACTTTAATTTGAAGCAATAAAAAAGTTTTTACTACAGCACAATATACTTGAGCACCATAGAGTTTCTCATTAACTCACCCAGAGTGAAATCTGACGCTAGCGTCAACGTGATTCGGAGTACGCGCTCTACTCATCCATGAGTGCCGCCATAGTGTGTAGTTCGGCCGGAAGTTCGGCGTGGCATGGCCGGCAACGACTTTGTGGCTACGCAAATTGAGTTTTTGTTTAAAAAATTGCTTCCAAAAGCGTCGCTGTTAACAAATTTTATTGTGTGTAAGACACTGTGTTCGAGGTCTTAAGTTGGAAAACAAATTTGGGGGTTACAAAGGGGAAAAAACACAGAAGTCTTGACTTTGGCTCACGCCGCCAGATACAGCAGGGCGTCCGGATATATTTTCAAATTATTACATACTTTAAATTGGGTGAAGTTTTCTTCGATTTTTTGTAATATTTAGCTGGAAAAAATTGTTTATATTGTCTTGTGTTCTCGCTTCCTCTCAATACAGTATTATCGTGTGCTACGCGTTTTGGCAGGCGAAGCAGATGCAACATAGAGATGCATGAATCATGTAATCGCATCATATTTGTTTGTTTTGTCCAAGCAGATATAAATAAACTTAGAGGCGAAGCCTATTACCGCAAGTAAGTCTTCAAGCACGCGCGCAAAGCATTATGAAATTGCATGGATGCTTTAAATGGCAAATAAATACTGGCTTGTCGAGTAGCTATGTATGTTGCCTTATTGCGCCTGCCCAAGGCAGTGCATGCTTCAAGGGGCAAGTATACGCAGCGGCGGCGACGAGCGACGCCAAAATCGTAACTGAATGTGTGCAGAAAACGGATAGTGTGGGCTAGCGTAGCTAATTTAGTGGCTGTAGTGGGGGCGGTGGCGGCAAGCGGTATGAAGCGGTATAACAAGCCTCTGGGACCCTCGCTCGCTTTTTGCCGGCCAGAAGCAGCCCACAAGCAAGCGGAAGCGGTGATACAGTGAACTGTAACGACTGGCGACGAGTGACGACGACAGAGGGCATTTGCGGCAGTGTATTAATTTTTTTTTTCGGTTGTCGCTGTCACCCAGTACTCTGCTGTTGTACCTTTGGAGTTACGTTTTCGGCGTCGCTTGTCGCCTTCACTGCATGTGGTCACCCATTCATCTTAAAAAACTCGCCGCTAACGCGAGCACATGCGTTAAGTCATGGTTAAGTCGTGGTTAGGCAACTCATGAGTGAAAGAAAGGCCTTTCCCCAATCGTCGGAACTTGTCTAAAATCTGGTTAAGTTAAAGTTTTTAGATATGTTCATGATTTTTTAATTTTGTAAAGGTTTTACCTGCTTTAACTTACCCTGACGCTGTTAAAGGAGCCATGAAGAGAAAACACAAGTTTGGTTCATTTGAAAGATTGCCTCGTTAGAACCATAAAGACACCACTTATAACGCAAACTTCGCTCAAATAAGCTACATAATTAGGAAAAAAGGAAATGACCATGCGACCCACCAGCTCATTTTCCGCAACAGAACCTATGATGTCACTCGAGAATGCTCTGCGATTGGCGGAGGCCGGCAAAAGCAAACGCATGTTAGGCAGGGCTTACAGTTTGCATAGCGAGCTAAATGCCCGTGAAACATACTGCACATTCTTTTTACGACAAAGAACGGTGGAGTAAACGGTTGAAGTTCCGAACGAACACGCAAGCGTGTATGCCAATGCGTACGAAACTACCGCCAGCCGAACTTGACATCTCGCTGTCGCCACCGTCGCGCTGACGAATTTTCGGGTTCAAGGCTCTTCGGGGCCAACGAACCGTCCCAGCACGCACAGCCGCGACCTTTCTTTGTATCGTAATCCCTTCACAGGAGGTTGGCCGTCATATCGCCAACCAGCAAAGGTAAAAACAGAAACAAGGGGAGTAAGGAACACAGAGCAGCAACGAGATAGTACCACTCGTCGCACAGGTTTCGGTATGGAGGTCGTGTTGGCTTGCTGCTGTCGTTACGAGCTCGTTTACAGTTTACAACCACTGAAAACTTCAGTTTGTTCGAGTACTTTACAATGAAATTTCGTTGCTGTGTTTTGAAATGCCCATGTAGTACGGGCAAATCATTCGAGGGAGTGCGACATCCCCTCCGGTGAGATCTCCTTTCATGTGCTGCCCAACGACGAACCTCGGCGAAGCATGTGGCTACGTTTTGTGAACTTTGCAAACGGAGGAGAAAGAGAGCTAAAGGAAGTACGAGTGTGCTCGCTTCATTTCCGAGGAAGTGATTACGGCAGGGACCCGGGCATGCTGGCGCTCGTCGCCGACTTCGTCAAAGCGCTCTGACCTTGGGGAAAAAAAAATGCCGTACACACCGCGCATTGACGCTCGAATCTTTCTGGTCGGAGCAGAGAGCTCGAGCGAACGGCTTTCCATACACGACACCGGCCAACTGGCATAAGCGATACTGCTACTGAAATTGAAAATACGGCACATACGTACCAGTCTGTATTCGTCCGTCGCGACGGGGCTGACGAGGCAGCGGTGCCGACGGCTGGGCGTTCGTCTGTTGTGGCTATCGCGGAATGGTCGCTTTCCCGTCCACCGCGTATCCCACAACTCTTGCCGCTCGTGCACTTAGAAGCATTGAGCGTTCAAGTGGTGTGAGGTTGTTAAATGCAAGCCCGAGCTCCTCGGCGAGAGTTTTGTTCTCCGGATCAGGCGATTCCATGACTAGGGCTGCGGGTGCACTAGGTTTTACTAGTATTTTTAAAATGGCCGCCGTCTCGGTCGACTCGCGTGTGGGTGCTAGATGGAGTCGACATACTAAGTATCTGTTTCATGGACCGGCTCGTATGACGCCATTGCTCACGTGACGAAATGTGCAATTTTAGCTGGAGATTTAAAATTTTGGCTGAAATTGCCTTATTTCTCAGTGAATAAAGCATCATTTGCTTCCGGGAAAGCGCTTGGGGTACTATGAAACACCTAATCTTTCGAATAAAACAAACTTTTGTTTTCTCTTCATGGCTCCTTTAACCAGATTTTAGACAAGTTCCGACGATTGGGAAAATGCCTGTCTTTCACTCATGAGTTGCCTAACCATGACTGCTTGCAGTTTTTAGAAATTAACGTCACGCTTTTATCAGACCATGTGTGTTTGGTTTATAAACCGAAGGTACGAAAAGGGTTGTGGCCTTACCTGTCTGCGCACTCGAAGACAGTAAAAAAGGCAGTTGCTCCTTCTTGCTTTCAAGGAGTACTAACAAAATCTTGCCATCACAAGATTAAGGAAAGTTTCGATGCTCAGGTTGCCCGATTGATTGCTGCTGGGTTTAATGGTTGTGACAGCGGTGGCCGAGTCCTTGCTTCAGAAGTTGAAAGGGAACACACCCCAAAGGACAGACGGCCTTAGGCGCAAGAAACCGGTGGTGTTTCCATGCATCCATCGAGTGGCACACAACCTCAAAAATGTGGCTAACAGGCACAAAGTGCCGGTCGTTTTTTCTGCGCCTAACAAGTTGGCTAGCCTGTGCCCAAGATCCTGAAAGGAATGGAACAGACACCAGGTTGCCTAAAACGATATGTGACGCCATACGTGAAGTGCGCAATCGGCGTGGTGTACGTGATCCCGCTCACATGCGGGTGGGTATACTTTGGACAAACGGGCCGCTGTCTTACGACCGTTTAAGGGAACACCCGCTGAGTATGCGTAATAAAACTGGATACCACCTCCCGCACCATTGCATGGATTGTGAAAGCAAGCCATGCGAGCCAGATTTGACTCAGACAAAGGTGCTGAGCAAAAGCAGAGAACAGGTGGCAAGGGAATTAATCGAGGCCTTTTTCATTCGAAAGCATGGTGACCAGTGTGTAAGTGAACCATCCATATCTTTGTATGGAAATGAATATGAATTTCTAAACCGTTATATCATGTGATAAAGGTGGTGACATGTAGTAAGTAAGTAAGTATTGTTGAATAAGGCGGACTTAGCCTTGCATAGCTGCCGGCAATTGCTCCGCCTAATCGTCCCCAATACCATATCAAAACTCTCAAAGTCATCACACCTCACTTAGTCCTAAAATAACAGACACACAATGTCACCACACCAAAACCAACCCTGAGCGGACGAACTTTTTTCGTGATCTCCAGAAGTTAGGAGTGCCCCATGCTACATCGGAGGGCATTATTTTTCCTAGGGACCACTGGATTGTGCGAAGAGAGGCGTCTCATCTCCTACTCGGATTCTTGCAGTCCACAGGACTAAGTGAGGTGGTGACATGTGTGCGCATGTGCTGGTGTGGGTATATTAGCATGCTCCATTTTTCAATAAACTAGTTGTGAGTCTCCGCCCGTCCTGTGTCTTCTTTTCCTTGTCCCGTCCGAGTGCGCAGATTTAAGTATGGGTGGTGGTGGCATCTCAGTCGCTGCAGCAGCGGGCCGCCCCCCTTGGCGCGCCGTAGCCAGTCAATGTGGCCCAAGCGCCCGCTTGTCAGACGTCATCTCGAGTGTCCACGCCCCGCCTCGGCCAGCGTCTTCTCGCACGGCGATCTCTGCGGCAGGCCGATGCAAGCGGGGACCCCAATGCGGTGATCTCTTTTTTTCAGCTGCCGCCAGGTTCGTTTCGGCACGCTCACCAGCGGCAGCGCATGCATGAGGAGACCCACAGCGGAGGCACTGTACAGCCGGAGAGCCGTCCGCTGTGAGCAGCCACTGTCCTAGGCATCCAACTTGTGCACTGCCGTGGTGGCCAGCTGAGCCCTGGCTCTTATCTCCTTGGCTGCCTGCCGGAAGTTCAGCCGGTGGTCCAGGGTAAGGCCCAGGTAGCGCACCCTGGTCCTCCACTGGAGCTCCTCGCCATCGATGGTCGGGCGCCGCCTCCATCCACGGGCGGCGGCGTCCGGATGCACCAGCATGGCGTCTGTCTTTCTCGCCGACAGCTGTAGGCCGACGCCCGCCAGCTTGGCCAGGACTGCATCCATGGTCGCCTGCAGTTGCCGTACGGCTCGCGCCTGACCCTTGGGCCCCAGCACCCACAGGGCAATGTCGTCGGCGTACACCGAAATGTACACTCGGTGGCCCCCTCCTCTGGGCAGGTAGCCTGACAGGGCTGCCATCACCTTGTTGAAGAAGAAAGGGCTGATGACGGAGCCCTGTGGGGTGACCACGTCACCTGCACCTGCGCAGTGCGGTCCGTCAGAAACGCCTCGACGAAGCCCCGCAGCTTGCCCACAATGCCAACCTCCTCCATGGCCGGAGAGATGGCATGACGCTGCATGTTGTCGAAGGCGCCTTCATCCTCCGCAGCGCCACCCGTTCGAGCAGCTTGCAGCTGCAGTATGTGAGGGCCACGGGCCGGTACACCGTGACGGCCACAAGGCTCTTGCCTGGCTTTGGGATGGCCCGTAAGATAGCTAGGTGGCAGCCGGCCCGTGTCCCTTATGACGTTGTAGGTGGCCAGGAGCCGGCCGAACCCCACCTCATCCAGATTGCGCATCATCTGGTAGGTGAGGCCGTCCGCTCCTGGCGCCGACGTACGCTTGCAGCTGCGGAGGGCACTGCGGAGCTCAGCCTCCGTGATGGGGGCGTTGTTGACGGGGTGGTGCACCTCCCCCATCCCAGCAACAGCAGCAGCGGGCCCTGGTTCCGCCTGGTGTGGCGGCAGGAAGTCTGCAGCGCATAGGTGGGCCAGCGCCGCAAAGCTGGCCTGCTTGCGGATGGCCATGGCAGCCGGGGGGTTGCGGTTTCTCTGGGGCTTCAGGATGGCGTTGAAGATGCCCCAGAGGCGGCGGCTGCGTAGGTCGGCCTCCGAGCTGACGCATAGCTCGCCCCAGCATTGCCAGCTCAGGCGGTTGGCGTGTCGGTGGCAAGCCGCGTCCACTCGCCGGTACGCCGTCTAGTCCGCTTGCTTCCACGAGCGCTGGGCCTTCCTCTCCGCACGGTTGCGCATCGCCCGCAGCTGCAGCAGCTTCAGGTCCGGCGTGGTGGCCCCCTCGGCTACTGTGCAGCTCTGCGTGACTTGCCTGACGCAGCAAACCCGGCCCCGGAACAGTTCGGCTCCTTCCCCGCGGAACGCCTGCGTGGCTTTTCCCGCAGGGCGTCCGCGCAGCTGCCGGCGGCTCGCTGGTTTCTCCGGCACGTCCCCAGGCCGCGCAGCGATTGTCGCCGCCAGGGCCGGGCTGGGCTCGTCTGCCGCTGCAGCTGCGAGGAGAACCGAATGGCCACCGCTACAGCGGAATCCTCCCCCGTTCCGTCAAACATGGCACCGCTGGGTGCCTCTCCGTCTCGATGCGTGCTTCGGTTCTGCATCGACCTTTTAGGGGCGAAGCTCCTCTTGCTCGGGCCCTGTCCCGGCCGTACACGGCACATTGTACACGGCACATTGATGATGATTGTGACAGGATCCCCCTTGGGATTGGCCAACCAAAGATTGGCCGAAGAGGTCATAACGTTCAACGCGTTCGTTGCTACCCAACAGGGAGGAGGGGAAGAAGAACAGGTTGTTGTCCGTCGCCTGCGAGCTCAAGACTCTTGCTCGGGCCCTTTCCCACCCCGCGTTGCTGCCATACACGGCGGAATGATGATGACTATGGCAGGATCCCCCTAGAGATTGGCCAACCAAAGATTGGCCGAAGAGGTCAAAACGTTCAACGCGTTCGTTGCTACCAAACAAGGACGAGAGGAAGAAGAGGTTGCCGTTCGTCGCCTGCGATCTGAAGACACGTACCGGGGGTACGCGACACAAAACGTTCTGCAGAAGGCGATGGCCACCGAATTCGCCAACTTACCCATGGAGATTCTCACCGTCCCAAACAAGCCCTACATAATCACCACAAACATCGACGTCGTCGACGGGCTTGTCAACGGAGCGGTGGGAAGCTTGACGTGTCGAGTCTTTACGTGATGTGTGGGCGAATGTTTCACGGTTTTACCGATAAGCATTTTAGCTTCGCCCCTCTCATCATCATTCACTTCGTGGAGATGGCGGGATTTTTTCGGCACCATTTCTCGGACGCGGTAGATAAAATTTCAAATGCTGGAACATTTATGGAGCTTTTGGAGGCCGTTATTGGTGCGTGAGGTCGCTTATTTTTGGTTTTCCAAGCACAGATGTGTGTGCGTGCTCATCAGTGTGCGTGTGTGCGTGCGTGCGCTCGCACTAACATTCAGAAACAACTGAAGTAAAGCTCCAATCAATTGGCGTTAATAACCGCTGATTAGCGCATCCAGTCGCAAAGCGCTGTGCTTCATAGTACTAGCTTAGGACTAGTCACGTAGGCGTAGACTTTCTTTGAAAAATAAGGCATGTAAACTATCACTTCCGATGAATGCGACGCGGTTAAACAAATCAGCACTGCTGTAGTCGTCGCCGAAGGAGCAACCGCATCATAAGTGGTATTACAAGAGGCCGCAGCATAAAATTCCCCTCTACACACGACAGCTCTTGCTACTTACACCTGCGGCACATTTTTGACAATGTTGAAATTCAAGGGAGTATGGCTGTGGTCGCCGACTCGCTCTGTGGCCGAGCGTGTCAGCTGTAAGGAGATATGTGCGAGGTGTGGCGCTAGCCAGGATATAGATTTGCATTAGGACAGAGTAGGGACGTCGGCCCTGATTGCACAACTCTCCCCAGATAGCGGTCCTGCGCCAGCTATCTCGAGCTGCGAGCCTGCTCCGCATTGCAACTCATCCCACCCCCCCGGCCCACCACCCTCCACGGGGCACACATCCAGCCACCACAGCCTTTAAGCCACCACGGAGCCGCCACTCCCTCCTTATCTCCCTGTTCTCTCCGAACGAGCCTATAGCCTTCCCTACAATTAATAGTCCTCCTCCTCCTCCTCCTCTTTTCGGAGATGCCGCTGCACTTCGCCCTATTATCATCTCGCCGCCCGTCTCATAGGTGACCGGTAAAAAGCGCAAATGCTCACGGGTGTGCCGTGTGCTCCCCCCGCTTCCGGTTCGAGATCCCTCCTGCCCTCACGTACGCCGGTGGTTTTCAGGCGCGCGAGTGCGTGTTTTTTAAGTGCGAATGCACTTCTTAAGCGACCCTGAACCTGCGTCCACCGGCGATGTCCGCATAGCATACCCACGTGGGGGATTGGCCAGGAATCTCCTCGTCTTCCTTGGCAACGGGGGGAGATGGGCGCGCGCTGCCTGGCCGCTGACATGGCACATACCCACGTGGGGGATTGGCCAGGAATCGGGCGTGAGAAGGGCTAATGCACCCGCTTAAAGGAGTGCTGACACGAAATTTCAAAGCTGAGATCCGCTCTAGCAATCAAGTACAACGACAACACAAATAGGTGTCTGTGAATAAATGCATCTTTCTTTCTTTGTAGTTGTGTGTGTGTGTGTGTGTGATCTCTCTTTCGCGAACATTACCGAACCGCGCAAATTCAACTCGTGCATTCGCACTTTCACATTCTTCCCCTCGGGGAAATGCGGGGAATTTTATTATTTGTCACAGGGTGCTTACCTGTCAGATAAACCCCCAGTAGGGTAAATCGTTATTTATGAAATTACCGATGCATGCGCGTTTTTTCCTACGGTGGAAACCGATCAACAAGCAAACACGCGCGTAAAAGCCGACGGCGTACGGGAGGCCAGCAGAGCTCCATAAACGGAAGTGGCGACACTCCGCGGGAGAAACCAATGTACCCGTTAACCTTTGCGCTTTTTACCGGCCATCTATTGTATTGCATGCTTCTTAGCAAGGCCGGCGCCGCAAACATGCGCCATCTATACAGGACGCCGAACCGCCGTCGGGGCAGGTTCGCTTGCAGTGGTGTCATTAATGTCACTTGTGCTTGCGTTATCACGGTTTGAGTGCACGCACCGGTTATTTGGGCGGAAACATGTAAGGCTTGTCCGGCTCTCACCGACGAGACATATCAATCATTATTTGCACACCAGAAAATTTTTTATTCCCGCACAAATGGCGTACGGTGTAGGTTACATAACGTAAAGAGAAGGAAAAACAATACAGATAGATAATTGGTTGCGCGCTGCAGAAGCCGGGCGCGCGGACATACAAAAGTAACTGGTTTTTGAGTATTGCGAGGGCTTACAGGAACCCGCAAGCCGCCTCGCAACCCCGAAAAGCGAGACGGTCTTGCTTTCCAGTGGCTAGACGACTGCGCTGTAGTTAACCTCCACCTGCCACCAAAATCGGGATTCAACGTACGCCAGAAGAATTATAGGGGCTACAGGATATGTATCAATCGTAAGAAATCTACACCAGAATCGTTCGGTCATCAAATTCTCGGAAGACCAGAGGGACGTCGATCCGCGACAGCGCCGGAACAGTTTCATCCAGCTTTCGCAAAACCGACATCACAGCGGCCGTCATAACATGGGGCTGCCGTGAGAGTAGCACACGGCAGAGTTTGTCCGATTCACAGCCCAGCGCGTCGTCTATGTCACCACGCATGCCGACTCGGGTTCTGGCGAATTTGGCTGGTCCCGCGAACGAACGGAGTGGTCAGAGCCACACGTCTTTGAGGCTGTGTCCGGCGGCTGCACCGGGCTGCGCAGCCCCGTCGCCGAGTCGCTCTTCCACGGACGCGGACAGCTTTTGCAGCGCCCGGCGCCGCTCCATGTCTTCGAAGCACGGCGGAGGCTTGCGGCCGTCGGGAGTTGCGTCGCATACCATCTGCGGGCAGAAGTTTAATATTAGAGAGTTTTGTAGCGTAAGCTACACTTGCCGAGGTTGAGCAATTTCGCGTGGACTTTGAAGGCGCGAAGAGCATTGAATTGGATTGGATTCGGAAATCCAATCCAATTGGAGAGCGGGTGGGTAGAGAATTGGGTCTGCACATTCGCCGGTCTGCGCATTCCATAGGAGTGACGTCATAGCCGCGACAGACGCACTGGCCCCGGCGCGTGCCCAGCTGTGCGCCTCCGTTGCGCAGTAGTCAAGTCTGACGCTGCGCCGGAGCCGCTTGATAGCCGTTTAGCGTGGCTCCTGAAGAGCCGTGCTGCGCATGTGCGAGAAGCAGTGACTAGGCTGGACTGGACTGGACTGCATCGGATTGAATTGTAAATCGTTTTAGCAGTAGTAAGCATAATAACCAGCTAATCCTACACAACCCGGAAACTTAAGAATAACAGCTGAACCGTAGCTCACGCTACGTATATCCTGGCATAGCCGAGCTACGCCACTGCTAATAAAGAGTTTTAGCAGTCCGCCCGTTCCGTTCGTTACGTTTCTACCGGGTTGCCGGGACCGGTCTGCGCCTGCGCGCGCGGATTGGCGAGGAGGAAGGGCGAGGAGGCGCGGACATGTCGAAGGCAGGCCCGTGGAACTAATCCCCCTACCGTGACGAATGCCCAAGTGCCCAGAGGGGTCCCGGTCAACACGCTAGCTACGCACGCCACGGAACGGCCGGACTGCTAAAACTTTAGCACTCCGTATGCTCCGTTACGGGCGTAGCTTGTTGACCGGGACCCGTCTGGGCACTTGCGCATTCGTTCCGGTAGGGCGGATTATAGTTCCGCGGGCAGGCCCTTGCCATGCCCGCGCATTCGTCACGGTGGGGGGTTTCGTCCTCGCCATGCCCACGCGCGCAGGCGCAGTCGGGTCCAGTTCAGCACAGTACGAACATAACAGACGGAGCCTAAGGAGTGCTAAAACGCTATATTAAGGCGTAGCATTCTTTTCAGAGTCCCCCCACAGCCAGGACCGTGTAACGCCCTGCATTTGCACGAAAATGCAATACTAGCGGAAGCAACACTTGTAGTCGTTATTATAGCGTGAGTTGAGATAATTGGTCGGACAAAATTTCGAAAAAGCAAATAAAAGAAATCACGAAAATGATATGACAAAGCAAAAATATGCATCCTATATATCTCCCCCCAAAACCGAGGAATAGAGAAAAAAAGTCCGCGAGGAAACGTTCAGAACGCAAATAAAAAATAGCATAAATAGTTCAACTTTGTTTTGCAGTACACCTTGCATCTTCGAAATATCCTGCACCCTTCCATGAAATGACGACGATGGTTGAGCACGAAGCTTTCTTGGTGACGGATTTTTTGGTTGTCGTGAAGTTTTCCATACCGCTTCGACCATGTCGAAATGGAGCAGTCGGATAGACGTCCACTTCATAACGCGGTGAACCCTAGTTCAATTCCGGCCACGGGAAGCCGTTCTTTCCTTTCACTTCGGCGTTTTCGCGTTACAGACGCCATCAGTGCGAACACTAAAGCTTCCTTCAGAAAAAATATTAGCAGTGGCTTAGCTCGGCTATGCCAGGATATACGTAGCGAGAGCTAAGGTTCAGCTGGTTATTCTTAGCTTTCCTGGTTGCCCAGGATTAGCTTGATTATCATTCTAACTACTGCTTCAATGACACACACATGGTATACGCATTATGCGACACGTGTATATTTATCAAGCGGCTCCGGCGCAGCGTCACCAATCGCCCCAGAGCTATGCTGGTTCCACAGGCGCACGCCGGTGTTGCTGCGACGCACGAGCCATCGGATCCAAAGCCGGCCACTCCCCGCACGATCATCAAGTGGACCGGGCCGCCACGTGCGGAACGGAGGTCGGCGAAGACGCTGGGCGCGTGGAGTGTGTGAGAGACACCGAGCAGCGAGCAACGTTCTGTGCGCCGTGTGACGTCACTGCTCCTCGCGCATGCGCAGCACAGCTCTCCGGGAGCCACGCGAAACTGCTCAACCTCGGCCAGTGTAGCTCACGGTACAGAAACATAATACGCGAAGTAAAGACACTTCATCGCTATAATGGTATAAATTTACATCATTGGAGAAAATAAACAAAGAAAAGAAACAGAACGAGGAAGGCTACAGACACAGCGCGGTATACCGCGCTGTGTCTGTAGCCTTTCTTGTCTTCGTCTCTTTTGCGCTGGTTGTTTTCTATCATCATGAACCAGTACCAACTCGCCCAGCTCGCCATCTTGGTGCAAACAAAATAAAACTTGAAAAGAAAACCGGGCCATCTCCACGAACGTGAAACCTGGGGAGGGGCGAAGCGTGCAGTGTGTATAAGTGTATTCAAAGATTGCACGTCTCTCTCCTGCCACACGGCGCTCGCTGATTGGCAATCGCGTGCTTGCTGAGGCGGTGGCGCCTTCTCTTGCGTTGAACCGCATGTAAGCAATAAATAGAGAGTTTTAGAATAACGTACGCAACCGTACGCAAAGAGTTAGCGAACGCTAATTCTTTGCGTCGTTCTCACTGCGCATACGCCGTACGTGAAGCCACTTCTGCGTTTAGCGGACGGACGCTATTTCAGCGAAATAGCGTGCGTACGTGTGGCCGCTTGCGTTTCCAACATAGCGGCAAGTAGCCCGGCAAGCATCCACGATTCCGCTTTTCTGTCGACAGTAATTTGCTCCCGATGAACCAAGTTCTTTGCCCCTGTGTTTTTAAATACGTCGAGTGCTTATTACATAACCCCCCGCGCAGCTCTGTATCGTCGTGACATCGCTGACTGCCCGAACGAAGCTTTGTAGCCAGGCCAGCGACCGAAGCGGTGTGTGTGTGTGTGTGTGTGTTGTGGGCGCGTTCGCGATGAAATGCGACGTTGTGTTTCTGCGGGTAGAAAGTGCTTCCCATGCTCTGGATTATCTTTCTCGAGCGACGTACGACTCAAGCTCGCATCGGGTATGTACAGTGTGCGTGGCTAAAAGCCTTCTTGTCTTGAGCGTCAGAGTTAAGTGACTTGCTGTTCCACCCCGCAAACCGCGCGCGAGGTGAGTGCAGAATTTACGACGGGCAGGAGGAGGCAACCGATCGCCGGTCGATCGCAGTTCAGACTTGCAACGCATGTCGTGACGTTGTGTTCGTTCGAAACGCCTCTCTGGATTGCTTTGAAGTTGAATAAAATGTATGCGTCAAACCCGGGCATTCGGTTCAGGGCGTTCCTAAGGCGTTGCGCTGCTGAGCATGAGGTCGCGGGTTCGATTCCCGGCCGCGGCGGCCGCTTTTCTGATGGAGGCGAAAAGCAAAAACGCCCGTGTGTACGAGATTTCGGCGCACGTTAAAGATCTCCAGGTGGTCAAAATTAATCCGGAGCCCTCTACTACGGCGCGCCTCATCGCCTGCGTTGCGTCGGCGCGTTAAACCCTAAAATCAATCAATTCAGGGCGTTCTGTGCGATTGCACGAAAGAAGTTCCGCGGGACTTCAACGGTGTCTTTATGGAACTTACTCAGGTAAGAGAACATTCATGCCGTGCTGTGGCCGTGTTGCATTCAATACTAACGGGAAAGTGTCAGTTTATAATTATTTGGATAGTCGTAAAATCTCCAAGCACTCCGGCACTCCGCTCGCAGATCAGCCGGCGAGTCATTTCGCAAAACATTAGACAGATGGCGCCGTACGCATTAACGTGCCGCTACGCAAAACTGATGAGACGCTCTACTAAAACTCCGCTCGCGGTTTTTACGTAGCGGGACACAAAAATTTAGCGTTTAGCGTACGGAAAGGCAATTTCTGTACTAAAACTCTCAATTGAGAGACAAACTGGCTGTAAGCTGTCTTCGTGTGACACGCCGCAGCACGCTAAGAAGTATGCTTTACAGGAGGGAGATTAACACATTTTGAGGCGGGATTTAACACATTTTTGTTAATAACTCAGGTCAATCCGGATTAGTACTGTATCTTAAATTACGTTAAATCATGTTAGTCTATTTTGAACCGGTTTCATTCATTATGCACTTGTTTTTCGACCATCGAATAACAAATTGATTTACCGGGACGGCATGAGACGACGACAGGAGACGCCGACAGTCCGAGCACCTAAGGTGCTTCGCCCTTTGAAAAAATAATCCTACGTTTTGCTAGTCATAGCCATATATGGCTGCAAGGGACTCACACTCAATAGTTCATGTCACAAGCTGCATGCAGCACTGTGGTGGCTACGTTGTTGTCAATGGGGGCACCTAACTAACCGTGAAGGGGGTCTTGAATGACCTTTCAGTCTCCCCTCTCGGCAGGTGGAACAGCAAGGCCCCGGCGCCTGTTCTCGATTTCCTTCAAGGTGAGTTAGGCGCCCTCAGTAGGCGCTATATTGACAGCAATGTAGCCTACACAGTGCTCCACCCAGCTTGTGGCATGAACTATAGGTAAATCGGCGGCATATGAATGCTACGTGTTTGTGTACGGTCTTAATACCTTCATATACGACCGCTTATATTGCCCCTATCATTTCTCCCATGAATTCATCTGTACGTCGCAGCAAACCGGACGTTAAATGGACTTGTCTTAGTGTTTTGTAGGAACAAATGGATTCTTATGTACGTATTCGTGAACATGCCCTAATGCGTCTACTGACCCCGGATTTCTAGTATCGCCCATTAAAAAATTTCTCCAGCAAGTATTTTGTGTACAACGGTGAAGCCAACCTTAAACGGCCAGATATATATGGAGGTAGCATATATATAATTACCGCCCTAGGACGCCCATTTTTTTCTCATAAGACTGTTTATGTTGTCCGAAAGAACATCTTCCCAGCGGTGCGCTGCCAATACTGAAGCCGACTTTGTTGGTGAATATTGCAAGGCACACTACGTATTCTTGCGACAATCCACACTTCGGAGGTTCTGAAATGTTTTGTGCGGTAGCATTTACGTTTGCGCATTCGCTACGACTTAGTTGCCCAAACCTTCCTGTCCTTGCCGAAACTTTTCTTCCAGGGTTGTTGAAGGGGAAATCGCTTCAGTCGTGAAGCATAGATTCCCACACGTTCTGGGACTGGCCACAGCAGGATGGAGGACTGGGTGAGTTGGTATTGCGGCATGGATTTTGGAAACAGCGCGTTAAAACAGGACCACAAAGAAAATAGCCAGACTAGAAGAGCGCTGGCTATCAACTGCGATTTATTCAAACCAAAGAAACATTTATACATAAAACATCGAATCTGCGCATGCGCTCCGATAAGAATCACATTCAAACGCTGATAGAGATAAAAGAAAGGAATTTCCCTTGCTCCTGCGTATTGTTCCGTCATCCCAATCGGCTTAAGCGAGAGATAATAGAGGCTTTCAAGAAAACCACTCGTGGTGAAACGTGCGTTAGTCGGGCCTTCATTTGCTTACACGATAAAGAAGTGGCCTTTCTTGATTGTAGTTAAACGCAGGAGCAAGAAAAAATGATTCCTGTTATCTCTATCAGTGTCTGGATGTTATTCTTATCGTAGCTCATTCACAGATTCGATGTTTTTTGCATAAATGTTTCCTCGTTTTGAATAAATATCAGTTGATAATCAGTGCTTGCCATGTCCGGTTCTTTTCTTTGTGGTCCTGTTTTAAAGCGCGCTGTCCAAACACCATGACTGGCCACAGTTGAAGGAAGGTGGACTTGGTGCGCTGAAAGAGAAGCGTGCAGGGGAGGAGGCGCGCACCTGCAGCAGGTCCGTCTGCGCCATGGCCTGAATGTCGTCGGTGTGCTCTCCGTTGACGACGATCCACGGCACGTAGTGGTGCGGGGGGTCCAGGTTCCACGTGCGCTCGCTCATCTGGTCCTGCAATGGCGACCGCGGCCCCGGCGATCAGCATCGTGGCTGCCTCGCGCTTAGCAGATCTCCAGCACGTCCTGTGCCGTTAGTTACCCACTGTTCGAACGGAGGCCCTCCCTATTCCAGTGATGTTCCGTGCGTGGAATTTTCAATTTTGTAGCGTAAGCTACACTGGCCAAAGTTGAGCTCGTTCGCGTGGACCCTAAAGGGCCGTTCTGCGCGAGCGCGAGGAGCATTAGAATGGATTGGGTACGGGTACGGAGTACGGGTGTGTAGATTGGAGTACGGGTGTGTAGAGAATTGGGTCTGCACATTCGCCGGTCTGCGCGTTCCAGGGGAGTGACGTCACAGCCGCGGCAGACGCACTGGCGCCGGCGCGTGCCCAGCCAGCTGTGCGCCTCCGTTGCGCAGTAGCCAAGTCTTACGCTGCGCCGGAGCCGCTTGATAGCTGTTTCGCGTGGCTCCTGGAGAGCCGTGCTCCGCATGCGCGAGGAGCAGTGACTGGACTGGACCGGACTGGACTGGACTGGACCGGACCGGACCGGACCGGACCGGACCGGACCGGACCGGACCGGACCGGACCGGACTGGACTGGACTGGACTGGATTGGATTGATCCTGACTGGACTGGATTGGATTGGATTGCTGAACCTTAGTTCACGCGACGTATATCCTGGAATAGCCGAGCTAAGCCACTGCTAATTTTTTTCGGGGAATTTTCGCCTGTCATTTTGACCAACAGGGAAAAAGGGAATCGTTAACAGTAAAAGTACAAATAATGTCAGTAAACCGGACCTCACATCATTCATTACTTTGTTTTCTTTTAAAAAGTTCCCTTAACATTTCCCCGAATTGATGTTCAAATATCCGCAGTCGTGTTACCGCAAGCCACAAGCATCCAAGATCGCTTCCAATCTAGTTAACAAAACAGGAGGCAGCATAGAGGAAATAACATTTCATTAAAAACAGCTAGTAAAGCATGAAGCGGCACCGGCTGAAGGGCTAAAGAATGTTCGCGTAAATTCCTGCGCAATATACAAAAAACGTATTTTGGGTGCACCTTAGGGGGCTGTCAAAGAGATCATTCCAGCAGTTCCGGGGTCAGGTAAAATTATCTCTTACTCAGCAATGTTTGTTCGTTTTCATACGGGCAGTTTTAAATTAGAGGTCTAGCATGCGAATTAAGCACGCATTTTGGTACAAAACGTAAAACGCCAAGTCAAATGCTGCGGAGCGGCCGATGCACTGCAATTTATTTTACACTACAACTCATTCTCTGAACGACGTATGCGTCCGGAAGCCGAAGGCTCCGTAAAGGAGACATGCAGTTGGCCACAGCTAACACCCAAAACCGGCCACTAATCCACGTAAAAATCTTTCAGCTGCAAAATAAGAGGGGAGGGAAATTTTCAGGGAAATCTGGGGAAACCTGCGGGGAAAAATGATAAGGATAGAGAATTTCTGAATCTAGAAATGGTAATTTTTCCCCAGTACCGAACATCACTGTCTAATTATCAATTGCACAAATTCACAGTAAACTGTGAATTTGCCGAAAGTTTTTTTCTGATTGGCTTTCAATTTTGGTCACGTGCTTCCGGTTGACAAAGAAGTTGTGTGTTTTGTCGTTATTTTCACGTTTCATGACGTTTACGGGCACCAGTTCTCAAGTTTGCCTTATTTCTCTTTACTGAAGGCGTATATTTCTTGGCCGGTAATGAAAAACTATACTAAATGCAGCGGACATGAAACGTACGCCTGTCTGCCGTGACGTAATTGAAACAGCTGGCGGGAATGATCCCGTCACACATTGGCAACTTCAGGCTGCTTAAAAGTGACGTAATGTTACAAAACAGCTTAAAAATGGCGGCTGCTGTCGCCGTGAAATTGGGAAAAAATTTCACCGCCGAGCCCAGTGACTGTGAATAGTCTTCTCACCTACTGACAGGAGACGGCAACAATACGAGGCGTGGGTACACCTGAAGAGGAATGGCTAACATCTAACGCTTTGTATAAATCATCCGCAGCTCAACGGCTATGCCGAACTCGAGCTAAGAAAACAACCGGTAAAGACCAATCAAACGTGAACGACGTTGATCTATATAAGTTAAACCTAATGCCTGGAGGAGAGTGTCCCGGTTTCGGCTACTCTTCGCTGATTCTCTTCACTGTGGTCGTAACTTCCTATTAGCAGTGCTTTACATTTCCCTTCAGTTTTCTTCATTTCATTACACTTTATGTCATTTCATTCTGTTTAAATGGGGTGGGGAGCTATCGATATTTTTCGACGTGAGCTGAGGAGGGAAACACAAATTTTACTCCTTGGGACGATATATCTCGGGTCCTGATATTTGTACATGTATGGACTCTGATGGAACAGCGCTCACCTTAAGTGAAGACAAATGCTAGTGCTGACAAAAACCACGAGACAAAGTCTAGTCTTACAAACACTAGCGAAACGGAATCACAGCGACAGCATCTGTTTTTACTTTCACTCTCTTACCGTCTTGTAGCGCACTATGCCATCCTCAGACACGAATGAACCAGTTGTTATTCACTCTACCTGGTGTTGCACACGCAACTTTGACCAAAGAGCTAAATTATTAACGCTACATTTACCAGCGCTAAAGTAACGAACATTGATTTAACAACTAACGATATTTTTAGGTTTTGATTAGTTCGCCCGTTTCTAAAATAAAGTATCCGACTTTTAAACTAGTGAAAAAATCCGAATTTTTTTCAATTACAGAGCTCCAGAGCATCCAAAAATGTGCTGAGTACTAAAGTTTATCCGAGAACACCTTGAACGGGAGCAAATGTATACTGCTCGAACGTGATAGCGAACAGCCGTGACGGCACTCGTTGAGACGCCGTTGGCGGGTGTGTCGGGAAGAGAAGGGCGCGAGCAGCGATTCCACTTGATGTCTCCCTTAGAGCACTGCACGGGCCCGGGCCGGCCCGAAAGCCCGGGCCCGAAGTCGATTATTGGTGGGCCCGGGCCGGGCTCGGGCTTGAATTCATAGGCACGGCCGTTAATAGGTCCGACGTGAAGTGTAGGAAAGAGCATCAAAATGAATATTCTTGGTTTATTGTTGCGCGCTTCTTGGTGTATTTGTACGCACTGTTTTAAAAACGTGTTTTGCTAGGTCTGATGGTCACTATACTGCAATTTTAATGACATTTCTTGTACTGCATCAAGATTTTCAATTTTGGTGTATAACATACCAAAGATACGATTACAAGGAATGCCCAAGAGGGGAATGAATTAATTCAGAAATCCTGGAGCTTTGCACCTATGTCTATGTATGTACACGTGTGTTTCAGATGTCGCACCAATCAAAATGCGGCTGCCGTGGCCGGGAATCAAACTCGCGTGCCGGAGAAACACCACCGCTTAACAACCACTGCAGGTGAAGTATTTCAACGCGCGTACATACTCGTTGATTCAAATGCGGATCAAAAAATGTCAGCAATACCAACTTGTGGCCGAGACAACCACGTGAAGTTGCCAAGAGTCTGGTAATCAAAGGTGATGATGTCTCTCGTTCAAGAATACGAGCTATTGTTACGCCGATGTGGCGTGAACTGCAGACGGTGAAAGCTAAACTACGTGCACTTTTAAACCCTTATTTTTTGCGTTTCAGTTCATGACGTGCTTGTACAGACTAGATACTCTGTCGGATAGCCCGGAATATAATAAACAAACTTTCTTCAGCGTCAAAGACCGGGCCTGGTCACACACGCGCGGGCCATCCCTAGGCCAAAAAAATTAATTACCGGGCCGGGCCGGGCCTGGGCTTGAGATGGCGGGCCCCGGGCCGGGCTCGGGCCAGGCTCACTTATGAATGCCCGGGCCCGGACCGGGCTCGGGCTAGGTGTTACGGGCCCGGGTTGGGCTCGGGCTTCGCGAAGCGGGCTCGGGCCGTGCTTGGGCCTTAAAATCAGGCCCGTGCAGTGCTCTAGTCTCCCTAGCAACTAGGTCGGCACCGGTGCGAACGCGGTGCCACCACAGGCCAATATAGCTGCCGTCTCGGCTGACGTCACGCCTCTTCTCACGCGCTCTGTCGCTCTCTCTTCTTCTGTCACTCTCTCTCCGCGGATCGACGGCGAAAACTTTCGGCAACAGCCACCATTCATTGCTTACTCAATAAGACTACAACACAACGCCAGGGAACAACGGAGGCGGACCGGGGCGACGACGAACCTGCAGCCGGAGGCCCTTGCCCCCGTGAGCGCAGCGCTGAATGGCGTCCCAGTTGCGGGCGATGCCCCGCGCGCACTCCTCGCCGGCCTCCTGGGGCCTCTGGGCGAGCGACATGCAGGTGACGAAGGCCAGCGACAGGATGGTGTCGTTGAAGATGTGCGCGGCGCACGACTGCACCACGTTGCCGAAGCACTCCTCGGGCCCGTGCTGACAGCTGTAGTGGTACCCGGGCTCCTGCTCCCGCCGGCGGCCCAGCGGGAAGCGCTCCACCAGGTTGGCGCTGCCGTCGCCGACCATGTTGCTTTGGGAGAATGGAAGCGACTCTAAGCTCTTCACAGATAAACAGAAACGCGTATGCTAAAAAATTATCAGTGGCTCAGCTCGGCTATGCCAGGATATACGTAGCATGAGCTAAGGTTCAGCTGGTTATTCTTAGGTTTCCTGGTTGTCTAGGATTAGCTGACTATCATGCTTACTGGTGCTAAAAAAATTTCCATGCAATCCAATTTAATACAATCCAATTCAATTTAACTCAATTCAATCCAATCCAGTCGTGGCGGCGGCGGCTCCGGCGCGCCAGATGGGCGCCGTGAGACGTCACTGCTCCGCGCGCATACGCAGCACGGCTCTCCAGGAGCCACGCGAAACTGCTGGACCTCGGCCGGTGTAGCTCACGCTACAAAACCTTGAAAGAAGACCTGTCTGTCTGAAGGAGGGTTGCCTGAACACCCTCTGTAGCCCGCTCATACGTCCCCAAAAACGAGAAATGCATTGCGGAAAAGTTAGGGACGAAAGCTAACGTAAAGGCAAAGCCAGTTATGCAAGTATTTGTCGAAATTTTCTAGACCATGTCAATAATGCACAGGCCACAAAAAATTCAATGTACAAGCTAACGTCCCTAGCGAGGCTGGAATGTTTTATGCCGGGAAGCTGGAGAAAACACCTTTCTTTGTTACTGTCATAAAATACTTTTGTCACATTTAAAGGTTAAGTTTTTTGTATGAGTTTTTTGTGGTCCAGAAGGATCAGGATTGGCCTAAATAATTATGACAAAGGGTCATTCCAAGATAGAGCGCGACTTCGACAAAGACACAATGGAAGAACGACGGGACAAACTAACATTTATTTGAAACATCGTCTCGTATTTATACAGGTATTTCCCGTCGTTCTTCTTTTGTGTCGTTGTCGAAGTTTTTCAGTCATAATGCACCAACTTTCCCAACAGCTGTGTTTACTGACAAAGGGTTTACGTTGGTACGAATTATGCTGGTACCTAAAAACCACAGCGTAACCCAGCCATAACCGAGATTAACAAGTCCGTCACGGGATCTCAGAGTTGAGCACGCGACCATGCCGAGGGCACTGAGGGGTGGCTGCAAGGTCACTGATGCGAAACGTGTCAATTGTGAGCAATGGAGGGTTACTTAAATATACACCGGCCGATGCAGAAACGCAACTGGTAGTGACTTCATCTAGACGTTACGGCTCCTTCACTTCTCTAGTCTCTCCACCATTCTGACAACTTAAGACCGAAGTGACCCGAACAAAAAAAAATGCTTTCACCCAGTATTTCCTGTCTTATTTCAGTCTTGAATCGGTCTACGACTTGTGCAGCTCTTACTGAGGTCCCCGTCGTGCTCTTAATAATATACCGTTTAGAAAAGAACCTCTTTTTACGTGAACTCGCCTCCTTGGCCCTGTATATGCCTATGCCGACGCTGCATCACTTTTCGAGGTTTTTGAGAAGTACTTACTAAGAGCTCTTTACCAGTGCTACTAACATTACAGGCGAGTAATCTCTTGAATAACACCAGGGAAATCTTTGTTCGTTAAAGATACCCACCTACCTTTCCGTTAAGGCCATGCCTGTGGCAATTCTGACAATGCTTCATGGCAGCTCGCTGCGCTTTAGACTACAGTGCTTGTTTGACAATACAATTAATGCACCCACCTTCACATCGAAACTTTGCACATGAGACAGCCGAACTACGCGGAAGAGATAGGGAGTAACAAATATCCATGCGAGAACTAAGATCAGAAACAAAACAGATGGCGCATTCCCGTTGACATCAGGCTACCCACTCTTCGCATGCTCAACGCGCATGACGTTACCGAGGCAAGTTTTGCTCTCTTTGTTAGCTAGGAATCCCCTTGAAATCAAACTTCGCTATGAGAACAAGAAAGAAGCTCTCCGTACACTTCCTGTTCCAGAGAAATCTCTAACCACCGCGCAACTACGCATTCTTCGACGGATACAGTTAAATACCCTCCTTACACTTGCTTGTTCTTTTCTCTATCGTATCCGACACTCTCGCGCATGTCCCAACTGTCCCGAACCATACGCTAATTTATAACAATGTATTTTCTCCTGCCCCATTGCAATTCGCGTATGTGCGTTTCCTAGTCAGTACAGCCAGCCGTCACCTGAGCTTTCTTATGAGGGTTATATCACAGCATGAACGTAAGCATACATAACCACCCTAACTGAAATAAACGCCAGCCAAAACGGACATGCAATAGTTGAAACCCACGGTGTAGAAAAATATTAAACTGAAATAGCCAAAACCGACCTAAAAGGGGAAAACCCGCAAGACGTACAAGGAGCGCAGTAGCAAAATCTGACCAAAAGGCAACAAAAATACCCGAAATCCCATTTATAATGCATAAAGATGTTATAAATAGATTATATGCGTGATAACGAATGTTAATATTCAAATATGACAAACCCTTGAAAATCAAAGGAAAAAGCAGTAACGGAATTTGAACCCTGGTTAGGATATTTGCTTCGCAGGAGCGAAACTACTACACACGAGACCAAGCGGTTACGAACGATTAAAATGAGGGCCACATGCACGTGGACATAGCTTCAAACATTCCCCTAGATGGCGCCATGCGTCGCTTGACTACTGCGAATTGCAAAGTCCCCCCGTTTTCTCCGCCTTCATCCTACAACACGGCGGGCTTGGCTAGCCTCGGACCAGTTGGCATTGGTGAACCTGGACCGGGACATTATCGACACTTGTTGTTGCGTTGTAATAGTTTTTCCTCCTCCCCTTTTTCTGAGGAGATTTTAGAGTCACAGATTTCTAGAGAACTGCGCATCTAGTGCTCTTAAAATACAAAATCCGCCCGTAACAGGACTCCAACAATACAGATAAGCCTTCCAGTGCTGGCCTCCCTCAGTCTCCCCAAAACAGTCTGAATAGCTCCGAGCCGAGCCGTGTTCCTCACGCACTCTGCGCTGTCGGCGGCTGCCTGGTCTGGCTGCTCCTGCTGCGTCTGCGGCTGCTCCTTGAAGGCGTTGCCGAACGGCACGAGCTGCACGTCCATGAGGTAGCCGACGCGCACGAAGGTGGGCCACAGCTGCTCGGTGATGAAGGCGATGCTGTAGGGGCAGAGCGACTCGTAGTACAGCTGGATGCGGGCCGTCTTGGGAATTTGCGAGAAGTCGTAGCGCCGGCCCATCTGGAAGACGCGGGCCGCGCCGCCGACCGCGGTCAGCGCCGCTAGCCACAGCAGCGACGGCAACACGATTGGGGCGGTGGAGCGAGCCATGCCGAGGGCGCCGGCTCTGTCATCGGATCTGCGGGGCACCACGGGCCTCGCGATGGCGCTGTCTTGACCCGCTGGGGCCCGCTGTGCGGTGCGGGAGCTGCTCCTTGAGGTCCCTGCAGGCTAGCTGTGGGTCGCGACGCTGATGGGCGCTGTACGCGCTGATGTCGCTGCCGCTGCTGATTCCGCGGATAATTACGGTGGACTCACTGACACGAGCAAACGAACGAACGAAGAACACTTATTAACGCGAAAGCTTTCTTATTGGGACCGATGACGTTTTGTCCAAAAACTGATGCATTTCCCCGTAGACTGGTTGGTCCACCTAAAAGCTTCAAAGATCTCGGGACACACGGTGCGTACGTGAAACCTGGCTTCCGTTGTTTGAAAACGGTCTCTTGGAAATCACGAAAAAGGAAAAGAGAGAAAGTGATAGAGAGAAAGAGATAGATAGATAAGGAGAGAGAGAGAGCCCTTATTGCAGCAGGAAGATGCTAGGTCAAGTGGGGGAAGCGGGAGTAGAAGGTGGGATGTTTGTAGCGAAAAAGAAACGGTTCTGTATGAGACAATATGCCCGCATCGATCAGGAAGAGGGAGTAAAATGTTATACACTTATCTCATAAACCACGTGTCGGTATGCATCCAGATCGCTCGTAGATGCGTTTACTTAGTGCGCGAAGAATCGTCGCGTGGGTTCGTTCTTCGCTTGCGATTTGGGTCTTCGAAGGTTTTGGACGCACTTTAAGCGAAGGTTTTGACGCCGTTCTGACCCAGTTTTGATGTAACCTTTCACTCTTCTCTTAACTGTGTTTAGAATGGTATGGTAATTTTTTTTTTAGTTGGGATGGCTCAAGGCCCAATGGGAGTGACACCTGGAGAAAGGGAGAAAACTTTGTTAAAAACAAAATTGATTCTACAAGCTATCACCAATTTCATCCTGCAAGATATGTTTGAGGCTGCATTAGTGGATCTTTAAGAATGCGTGACTATCTCGTCACTCTCCCTCCGAATCTGAGAGAGAGATAACTTTAGTAAAAGAACGTGCATCTAGTCCGAAGCTGATGCTTGGCCCGATGAGCACGCTTTGCTCGAGCTTCCTGTTTTTCCGCCCTGTACTAGAGAGAGAGAGAGAGAGAGAGAGAGAGAGAGAGAGAGAGAGAGAGAGAGAGAGAGAGAGAGAGAGAGAGAGAGAGAGAGTAAATGTTTATGAAAAAGGAGGAGAGGTCGGCCTGAGAAACTGATCTGGGGCCTGCTACTTACCACTGGGGCGAGGGTACGGGGACAAAAAGAGCAAGGAATGAATGTGGAAGGTATGAGAAATAACAGTGAAATCGACGAACGAAATATGTACTTGCAGTAAGGCCAATAAACGTCTCACGTACTACTGGGCGCCGAATCAGATTATCACAGTTTACTGTTCAGCGCGTGCTTACCGACCATATAAAAAATATCAGAAAAAATATTCTGCACACGGTTAAATTTTTTCGCAACCTATCGCCGAGTATCCAGAGTGGCGTGTTTGATTGTAGGGTGTAACGCGCCGACGCAGCGCAGGCGATGAAGCGCGCCGTAGTGGAGGGCTCCGGATTAATTTTGTCCACCTGGGGATCGTTAACGTGCGCCGAAACCTCCAACACACGGGCGTTTTTGCTTTTCGCCTCCATCAGAAAAGCGGCCGCCGCGACCGGGAATTGAACCCGCGTCCTGTTGCTCAGCAGCACAACGCCTTAGTCACTTAGCCAGCGCGGCGGGTCACTTCATATAGGAGTCACTAAGGAATGTAAGCAGGGCTTTAACGTCTAGGCTTTGCTCCCTGTTGTCAGCCAACATACCCAAAAACTTTTGTTCGGGCAGAGGGCGAGTGTACAAACGTAGTAGGGCTGTCTCAAGGTTCTAGTAGCTGCGCACGCCATTATACAGCGTGTGAAATTATTATACAGCGGGTGAAATTGGGGGAGGGAGTTACGGCACCCATTCAGACGGCGGAGGAAGGTCTCCATGACTGGCAAGTTAAGATCGTTTTATCCACAGGTTTTCACACCTCTCCCAAAGCGGACCGTGTTAGCACGTGCTAGAACCGGCGGAAACCGGCTTCGCGAACTCGGCGTGAACTGGATCACCCCACGACAGCTGGGCAGGGTATTCTCGAAAGGTGAAGTTGGACGACGCCAGGTGCTTGTCACCGGGCGCACGATCACGGGTGGTCGGTATTTTGTAGCGTAAGCTACACTGGCCGAGGTTGAGCAGTTTCGCGTGGACCTTGAAGGGCCGTTCTGCGCAAGCGCGAGGAGCATTGGATTAGTTTGGATAGGATCAGATTGGCTTTGATTCGATTGGCTTGGATTAAATTGGATTGTGTTGGATTGAAATACAATCTAATTGGAGTATGGGTGTGTAGAGAATTGGGTCTGCACATTCGCCGGTCTGCGCATTCCAGAGGAGTGACGTCATAGCCGCGGGAGATGCACTGGCGCCGGCGCATGTATATCTGTGCGCCTTCGTTGGGCAATAACCAAGTCTGACGCTGTGCCGGAGCCACTTAATAGCCGTTTCGCGTGGCTCCTGGAGAGCCGTGCTGCGCATGGGCGAGGAGCAGTGACTTGACTGGACTGGACCGGACCGGACTGGACCGGATTGGACTGGACTGGATTGGATTGGACTGGACTAGATTGGATTGGATTGGATTGGAAATCGTTTTAGCAGAGCATGGTAATTAGGTAATCCTATACAACCAGCAATCCTAAGAATAACCAGATGAACCTTAGCTCACGCTACGTATATCCTGGCATAGCCGAGCTAAGCGTCTGCTAATTTTTTTATTTATTTATTTATTTATGTTTTTTTTTTTGCGAGCCCCTCGAGTGGCGCGAGCATACGCACAAGCCTGGACGACGCCCGGCGCACCTAACCTCACGCGCGCTCACGTGCGCTCCTGGTATACGTTCTCTTCAAGGACGGCGCGACCGAGAGATTAAACAGCTGTGCGGTTAAAAATGCTTCACTAGGAACAGGTACTAGTGGTTAAAGTATGGAAGGGAAAAGACGGATGCCGTATGGGTACTTGGTTCATCATCCTTTACGTTAAATCTGTATGAAAGGTGGCAGGAACCCGAAGGATATCTTTGTAAGCGTTAGTCACATATCGGCACAATGGGTGATACCCACTCTGTGCACGGATGCATACTTTCAATTGTTCGAAAGAACAATAAACGCTGTCGAATGGAACTCAGAGATTTTATTTCATGTTGACTAATGCTATACGCACAGCGTCGTGCACCCTGCCGGCACTGGCTACCTACGCACGTCCGCACGTATTCTTCAGCATCGGTCGCGGAGAAAGCATGCGCGTTTGCCATTCTTGTCGATGTCCAGCCGCCGACTTCTGTGCACAAGTCAGAGACGTCAGAAATCACAGAAGAAATGTCAAGTATCCAGGACGTTTCTTTTCTTTGTTTTTCTCACAGGATCGGTTTTTCAAAGGTGTTCACTCAATTTATCATATTTATACCCATTATTTCTGAGCTGGAGTAAGTTTTAAGTAATTATTGGCACAGTGCACATAGAACACTGCTGTGTACTTCGCCAACTCTCTCTTTTTATTTATTTTATACTTATTTAAAATACCTCATAGGCCCGAGGGCATTGAGCGAGGGGGATACATGAACAAGCATTAAAAGAGCAAGCAGCCGATACAAGGCATAACAGATAATCTATGGACTGTGAAGTCTCATACACATCAACTTAACTAAAAAAAACTTTACTAAAAGAAAAACATTCACATAGGCACGTTGTAGGAAATTAGGGCAAAGATACTTCACGGTTCCGTACAGATAAATCAAATCAATGAAGACATACAAAGTTTGCAGTAACATTTGAGGAGAAAAAAAGACTTGAAGTCTGAAAGGATTAACATATTTTTGGTATACAATCAACATGTGACGCACGTAAATGAAACTGAATACAAGCCAGAAATAGGGCATACATGGAAAATATCGCAAACAGTTCAAAAACCTCTTGCTTACTGAAAGAAACAAGATGACACCGTTAATTATACGTGCTACTGTGAAAATGCTCGTGAAGGAGATGGGCAAATTTTTCCTGATTGTTTTCTGAAGCAATGCTGTCGGGAAGGCTATTCCACAAGCGAATGGCTACAGGAAGCGCAGAGAAGTTAAATGCATATGTGGAACTGCATGGGCGCGAAAAGCGTAATTTCTTATTTAATCTTCGAGACGTGTTGGATGCGATCTGGATAGGCAATGTGTAAAGGCAATGACTCAACTTATTTCACTTCATCACGGTATATTGAGAGGCTGGGGGGGGGGGGGTGGGGGGGGGGGGGGGGGGTGGAATCTTTAAGGTCTCACACCACACCAGTGAAGTCGTGCGTATCACCGCAGCCTGTTATATTACCTTGCGTTCTGGGTTCCTCACATGAGCTTCACATTTAGCGAGGATCGCCGCCTATAAGATGTTTAGAAAGACGGGACTTTGCGCTGTTTAAATAATTGTCTGTGAGATTACTCTCCGCAACCACATGTATATTGGGATAAAATCGTCCAAACAAGCAGAGGTGAACTGTGATAATCTTACTCGTTTTTCGTTGTCATCACCACATCGTCATACGTTTTATGCCACGAGACATTAGGTTATACGGGACTGTGATAAATTCGCATGTAACGTATACTTAGGTTTGATTTTCAGGCATTAATTTTCTTCGGCAGCAGTTTGCTTTAGGCGTATTTGATTGCGTGAAGTGACGTACGCTTGTTTAATTTAAAGGACATACACCTTCCGCAACAGCATATGTTTTTGCACTGGCATTGTTCCGCGTACTAATCCTCCCGGGCACCACCAACATTTTTTGTGGTGATTACTGGTTCCCGCCTGCACAAAAAATTCTGCCGCCAAAGCCCTGTTACCTGAATTTATGTCAACCCACGCCACCGAGTGACAGCTCAACCATCGCCGTTTGATAAAATAAACGTGTATTCTCTCTCTCTCTCTCTCTCTCTCTCTCTCTCTCTCTCTCTCTCTCTCTCTCTCTCTCTCTCTCTCTCTCTCTCTCTCTCTCTCTCTCTCTCTCTCTCTCTCTCTCTCTCTCTCTCTCTCTCTCTCTCTGGGCACCTAATTCATTCCGCTATGCGATATCTCCGGATGACCTTTGTTGTCAGTAACAACTGGACTTTGGCGAATATTCATCGCATGCCTGTGACTCAGACGTCATGTTTTTTCGTATGACGTACGTTCCTTTGCCAAATACGTCTGTGAACCTGTTTGCTATGAAACTCGGCGCTGTTGGGGCTTGTTTTTCTCTAGGAATGATGCCGATGCCCCTGGAAAATTTTATGAAAAACTACGACACCAAGGATGTGGCAACATTCGAAACAAACGCTACACCCTTAACTTACATGTTCGCGATAAGACTTTCTTCGCTCGTACTTTGTAATTAAATATACGTTCCTGGTCTAGGTTGTTTCATTATCAAGCAAAGACAAGACACATCCCCGTTGCTCAAAACCATGATGATGATGATTGTAGGGTTTAACATGCCGACGCAACGCGGGCGATGAGGCGCACCGTAGTGGAGGGCTCCGGATTAATTTTGACCCCCTGGGGATCTTTAACGTGCGCCGAAATCTCGTACACACGGGCGTGTTTGCTTTTCGCCTCCATCAGAAAAGCGGCCACCGCGGCCGGGAATCGAACCCGCGTCCTCGTGCTCAGCAGCAGAACGCCTTAGCAACTGAGCCACCGCGGCGGGTAACCAAGACCAGACGGCAAAATTTAGAATACTTATAGAGCAAAGCAAGAATTTCCTACAGCTACCATCAAGCATTTGTCTTGATTCTTTACCAGTATTGTTTCTCGTATTCAATAATAAATTCTTTAGCTTGACTTTACGATTGACACAGCAGAGCTGACAACAAAGAAAAACTCGGGTTAACGCTGCTGCTTGCGGGAAGGATTCGACTTTAGATATCTTACGCAGTCACTTCTCCCCGTATGAACTCTTCGTATATTGTAACTATTTTTTTACTTTCGTTTTATTGGATCTCTTCATGAAGCATATCTCCATAAAAAGATATAAAAGGTATGTGTGTAAGCTTTCAACTAAGCTTCTATAAAAGTTAAATACGAGCTCTCACTCTGCTGTTTTCAAACACATTTCAGACCCACTTTTCCGTCGATGTTTACAGATGCTTCCCACAATGCACCGTTTGATCGGAATAACACCTAGCTTGATTCTTCCTCTTGAGGGATTCCGTACATGAGCCGCAACAGAAAGCGATGACTCATTTCAGCTTTCATCCCTTCATATCTATATTCTGGTTTCATGCACAAACCGGTATGGGGCCTGATAAAATGCAATTGCGTCATCACTCTAAAGATACGACAGCGGCACATGCTTGCATCATTCGCTGTTACTGTTAATTAAGCGCATTCATGGTTCGTACGCAGCGTAATAACGAATGCTTTTAATTTTATTGCTGCCGGCCTTGTAGCTACAACGAAGAGTGAGCTGAACCTACAACACCAGCCTGTATGAAAACCCATTATTGTCATCTTCATTCTTCCCTCCTTTTCATGTCGGTTTCGCGGTGGTTGCGTCTTCCTTCATCACCGTCGTCGCTGTAGCCACTGACGAGCCGGTGATGTTCGCCTGTTCCGGGACCTCCGCCTTACCGGTGACAACCCCCGGCCGTTCCGTAGCGCAGGCGACGGGCACCGGCTCCGCGAACATCGAGCACACCAGTGCGAAGAGGTTCTCGGCCGCCCTATCCTGGACGCTCTCGTCCTGCTTGCCGTTGACCACGACGTAAGGGACGCCCCTAATCGGCGGCTTATGCGTCGACGTCTTGCGCCCCATCTTCAGCAGCAACCTGGGGCCCTTCTTGGACGTCACGCAGCGAGTCAGCTCCGACCAGCTGAGGCCGACGCGCGAGGCGCACGTCTTGGCCACCCGGTGCGGCGTCGGCGACGACTCCATGCAGGCGACGTAGGCGAGAAGCCGGTAGGTGCGCTTGTAGAGCGACGCCGCGCACGCCTGGACCATGTTGGCGACGCACTCGTGGTGGCCGTGCTGGCAGCGGATCTGGTTGACCCGCTGGCCGTCGGCCGCGATGGTCTCGCTTAGCGTGGCCATGCCGTAGGGCACCAGGGTGACCCGCATGTAGGCGCTCAGCCGCAGGTACGTGGGCCAGAGCTGCTTCGTGATGAACTTCTGGCTGTACGGGCAGAGGGTCTCGTAGAAGAGCTTGACCCTGACCTGGTTGGTGCGCCCCGAGGGGGTTCGGGAGGTGCCGGACGGTGAGCCGACGGCGAGGAAGGCCGCGAGGAAGACGGATGCGAACGCGGGTCGCCACGACTTCATGGTTTCGATCGTTCTTCCCTGGCTGCGGAATGATTGGTGGTGGGGGTGGTGGCCCAAAATAGGCGCATACCCACTAAGGCGGATTGGCCAAGAAGAGTTCTGTTTTCATGGTATTTAATCACATATTGCAAAATAGTGGAGCAGAAGAAAGAATTTCGTCTAAGGTCAAGGATAGAGAGAGCAAAAAACAAGAGAAACAACCGAGAGAACAGTATGAAAACGGTAAAAGTCAGACTAATCGGAATAGGCTTAGCACGGCAGACGAGCCGTTTCGGTTCTGGGCGTGGCTATGGCGCCATACGCAGAAGTCTAATGTACCCACTCTGGGGGATTGGCCATTGCAGGAGAATATTGCTCGATTAATACCCGTCACATATGGATACGAAGGAAATATCAACCTAAAAATTAAAAAAAAAATTTGGGATTAAATTTTAAGTTACATTGAAAAGATTCATTTAGGAATATTCTTAATGAATGTCAAAATACTGAAAGAGGAAATGCTATCGAAAACAATAGAAACAATTTACTGACATCCGTTTTTGTGAAAATAAACATGTGGGAGAGATGGAGAAGTTTTTATTGACGTATAGGGTGGACTCTTTATACGTGCTCGGAGAAAGGGCTAAAGGATGAGGGTGAGGTTAAGTGGGTTCGTCAATGGTCTGTTTCACTAATGGGGTAAACACAGCAATTCCAAAATTAACACGCCAAGGGTCTGATACACATACCGCAATGGCCAAAACTAGGCGGTGTGAAGTCCATCAAACTGATCTGCAGGCTTGGTGTAGCGAGGCTGACAACGCAGAGATGGACTGTAGCGCCGTCTCTGTGAATAAAACTGCTGATGCCATTCCCATGTCAACTACAAAGCAACACGCAGCATCACTTGCTTCATCAACTGCGCGGAATTGCCGTCATTTAGCAAAAAAAAAAAAACACTTAAGGCGTGTTGCTTCGTAATATATAAACCTATATAGGCCACATTCCACGTCACTGCAGGCCGGGTACTTTCGGTTAGATGCAGAACTTTAACTAAACCAGGTTATAGGCTCCTCTCCGCATCTACACCGATATAACATATCTACTTAAAAAAAACGTAGAATTGATCTATGGGAGCGTTTCTCTAATAGAAAAATCGCGGAAATAAGAAAAAAAATACCATCGCTTCCTAAAGAAAGTTGAGAGAAACGCGAAAGCTAAAAGTGCGTCCAGCACCTTTGCTGAAGGTTGCGTCCAATCGATCGTCAAACCTCCAAAAGACCCCAATCGCAAACCGAGAATGAACCCACGCATCGATTCTTGGAGCACTAAGTAAACGCTTCGACGAACGATCTAAATGCAGGCCGATACGGGGTTTGTGAGATAAAGGCCCACAATTGCACTCCTTCTTCGTGATCGATACGTGTATTGTGTTATCTAGAACCGCGCCTTTATCGTGATTTTCAAGTAACCGTCTTGACACAATCGAAACCCGGTTTCAGGCACGCGACGTGAACAGAGATCTTACCAGAGCTTTTCGCTCGACCAACCGGACTATGGGTAAATGCATTAGTTTACTGACAGGACGCCATCGGTGCCACTAAAAAAGCTTTCGCTTAAAAAAATTCAGTGCCCTTCCCCTCTGTGAAGAAAGATGAACCAACGAGGCTGTGGTGCGTAATGTTGGGGTAGCTTTAGCGGCTTATTGTCATATATTTTTTTTCCGGGCAGTTCCTGCAAAACAACAGTTGCAGCCATTTTCCGTAACCATACTCAGAGTTTCATACTGATATATACTAGAGGGAAATCTGGCGCTGCATTCGCGGATAGTGGGCGGCGCCGTTGCAGCTAGCGACGTTCCTCGCCTCCTTGGCTTGGTTAGCCACGTGGCTTCTTTTTCGTCTTGAAGCCAAAATCAATAAAAACGGGGAACAGTGTTTTTTTTCTTCATCTTGCATGAAGCTTCTAAATAATACCTGACGAATCTATTTTTCTGTAGCTTTAATTTTATAATAATACAACAAATTCTATTAAACTTCTGCAGTAATATCGTTGCTTTTTGCAGCCAGAGGCAACTTTTCAGCCTGTTCGTGAGCCATGCCAAGGACAAGTGGAACGTGCCTGCTAGGTACATGACGGAACGCTCGCTGAAGCGCGGCTCCCATAGACAGTGGCGCCAGATTTCCCTCTAGTGTGTATTAGTATGAAACTCTATGACCATACTCGCTCCGTAAATGACCATGTATTGACAGCAGACAGCAATTCTTAACGCTTGCAACTTCACTGTGACCAAATTACGACAAGTAAATGAAACTCGGCTTAAGGGTAGAGTAGTCTTAGCGCCTAATTGTCATAAATTTGTTTAGGGATACCTTTGACAACACACGAGATGTGCCGTTTTCTGTACTTACTCATCCTTCCTCCGTGGATGCCGTGCTTCACTGCGCAACAGGCAGTGTGGAAAAGCCAGATTACAAAAACAAAGCTTACATCGACTTTTTGAAAGTCTGCTTCACCTCCATGCACAGTTGCATTGCGGGGCATGTACTCTTTGGGGGCAGTACAGCCGTCATATCAAAATATGGAGGCCTAGTACCTGTGTTTATTTTATTTTATTTGTGTGAATTTTTTAAGTGCGAATGCACTTTATAAGCGACCCCAAACCATCCACCGCCGGCGGCGGCGGCGGCGTCCGCAGTGCTCCTCTATATTTAAAAAAGAAACAGCATCCGGCGCCAGGTTTCGATCCGAGGACTTTGCGGCCGCAGCGCGACGCTCTACCGACCAAGCCACGGACGCGACGGTGATATCAGTGTTAGTGACGCGCCTTATATCTTTAGCGCATTCAAACTACGTCGTCAGCGGCGTGCGTTGGCGACTCAGCGGCGTTATAGCGGCTTCATAACTGCGTGGTGTACACGTGATACTACAAACCCGATGGAAGAGATGGAAGAGAAGGCGGCGAGGCGGTGGGCTGCGGGGGCCGAGCGCAAGCGCCGCAAGCGGGCCGACAACCGTGCATTCGCACTTTCACATTCTCCCCCTCGGGGAAATGCGGGGGAATTTTTATACTCGGATCCAGTTTTTGGCGGCCGAGAAACCTGTTCCGGAGAGAAGGAAGGTGACACAAAACCAGGACAGAATGTCATCAAACCCAGCCCCAAAACAGCTCCGCTGTGAGAAAGGTATACCTGCTAGGTCTGGAACCCAGCACGCAAGCGTTAAAAACCATGACGCTCCCCGCTAGGCCACAGAGGCCGAACAGCGGGCCCGCTTTAGCATTGATCAAGGAGATTGCGGCACTGTTAAAAGCTAACCACTAGACGGCGCTAGGTTTAATAGGAAGTGCCCGGCCTGCAATGAGTTGGAAACTGAATGTTGTCGTAAATAGCCGTACAAAGGGGTCACGAAAAGCGTCGATTGGCCTTTCTCGGACGTTGAAGGCATTGGAAGGGCGAAAATAAACCTAAGCGGACTAAGCAAGTCCGCAGGAAAGGGAGTCGGAAAGAAAACAAGCCACCAGCTGTGGCCCGGTCCGGTAGGCACATTTTTTGAGCGTTGTTGCCAATCCCCCACGTGGGTACAGCTCAGCTCTGGCATAGAGTTTCATACAATTGTATGAAAATAAATTCCTATTTTAAAGTCCCATGACAGAACAATCTAAGGACACGAGGCGGACGCTTTTCTGATGGAGGCGAAAAGCAAAAACGCCTGTGTGTTCGAGATTCCGGCTCACGTTAAAGATCCCCAGGCGGTCAAAATTAATCCGGAGCCCTCCACTAAGGCGCGCCTCATCGCCTGTGAAGCGTCGGTGCGCTAAACCCCACAATCAATCAAATCGAAGTACAATCAGTGAATTAGCCCCGACCAATCCACTTTTGGGGGTACACGCTAAAAGAATTCAGGACCTCATCACCATCGTTGTTTCGCCATCATCATCTACCATTATTTTCTTTTATTATTTTCATCTACTATTATTCATCATCACCTACTATAAGTTTTATTTTCTTAACTCCGTGCCCGACACGCCCAACAGGTGCCATCGTACGAAGAGTGGACGCCGTCCACGAATCCTAGTCATGCCAAGGAGATATCGCTCTCACTGGGGGACTCCGCCAAAGAGACAGGCGTAGTCCTAAGAATTTAGGGCCTAGAGGATACCTGCACCCCCTTCCAAACAACCCCCTTTTCTTAGGCCACTGGCCACCCCTTTTCTTAATAAAAATTTATACATACACACATTTTCTTAACACGGATGATCAGAGAGAGAGAGAGAGAGAGACAAACATTTTCTTTATGAAATCGGGTTAACAAGGCGGGGGGACGGAGAACCAGAGAACCGCCGCGACCGCCAAAGCTCGGGAGGCGACCAGAACTTGGCTGGACTCCTCGGAGCTGGCAATGGCTTGCTCCCAGTGGGATGAGGAGGGGAGCGGGAATATGGGTCAGCAGGACACTCGCACAGAGAATAATATGGAGTGCTTTCAGCTGACCTTTCATAACAGCCCGACGACGGATTAGCATGCACGTTATTTTAGACTGTAAAATAATTGTACAATGTTATTTTTGCTCTATTGTACGTATTTTTTTTTTGTTAAATAAGGGCGGAATTTTTTGAGACAGTTTAGGGGCGGGGCGTGAAATATCAACACATTTATTAATTTTTGTGTCGCCGCTGAAGTACCTGGCCTGTACCTATATATTGTAGAACGGAAAATCACCTAACTGTGATCCGTTCCGATTTGTGTTTGGATGCTATCGGATTCGAGCTTAATACTGATTGGGCCGTGTTCACAAACGTACTATTGTGAGCAATATGAAAGGGAACACAGGAACGCGTGGCAAACAGCCTCGAAGCAGACTCGGAGCGATACGCGGATGGTGCTTTGAAAAACAAAAGGGGAAAGGAGGCCGCTGTTCCCCTAACTGTTGGTACTCCCACCCCGCTGGCATTTCTACAGAGCATCGGCTTACGCCATTTCGCAGATAATATGGTATCGCTCGACAGCCGATAAGACGCACAGCGGGAATGGGAATAGTTGTTAGAATAGCGTCCCCCTTTCCACTGTGTTTCCGGCGGCGGCCGCTGCATATCACTCATAGCTGTGTCTGGGGGTGTTTTCTACGCGTTCCGGTGTTCCCTTTCATATTGCTCATAATAGTACGCATTCAAGCACCCGCTAAATCTGACCTAAATCTGACAATGGGTTGTGTGAACTGCTGAAGGCATTTCATGTCTAAATGTCTGTCTCCCCTTTGTGCTTCCTGTCGTCATGAGGTAAAAGCGGACACACCGACCAAAAGAAACGGTTAAAAACTTTACAAACTTAAAAAAAAACAACAAACAAGACGTTTTGGCTTCGCTACAGAAGCCTTTGAACAAGGCTTCCGTAGCGGAGGCTAAACGTCTTGTTTGTTTCTTTTTAAAGTTTTTCAACGTTTTTAACATTTGGAACAGTTTCTTTTGGTCGGTGTCTCCGTTTTTTACTTCAACATGTATCCCGACCAGACGGGCTTCCGTCAAACCCTAGACTTCTTCCTTGTGTCGTCCTGTTTTTCACAACAAGCGCACATTTTCATTCATTCTATTAAAGGGGTCCTGAAATACCTTCCGTCGATGCATGGATGTACATGTAACCAAATAAAGCAATGTATTAGCAATCTCCTCCCGCAAGAATTTTGTTAAAGCGATGAGTATTAGCTAAGAAATCCTAAATCAAAAACCGCGCATTATCGTCCCGCCGCATTTCCTCCTCGTTTCAAATTTTTCTCCGTTGTTGACGGCGCGCGAGCCTTCCCTCCCATGATGCTGCGCTCCTCGGCGGTGACGTACTTCCGCTATTGCGCTGCTAGTCTGCTACGGGCAAGCTTTGTTGACACCATGAATCCCGCACTCCGCTCAAGGCTGGAAAAGCGAACGAAAAATCTGGCCGCATGTGTGCGGCGGCCTGGCCTTGCCCTTTCGCGGTGTGCGTTGGTGCAGTTGCTATCGGCGGCGAACTCGCAGCCGCACGGGGAGGATCGTGTGCTCGTTCCCTTTGAGATGCACCGCGCACTGTTTATCCAAAAAGCGCCGTATCAGATGTGGCCCCGCTGGTGCCGGGTCTTATTTTGCGGCGGTGGTAATTCCTGCCGCCGGCATGTGAAAAAGACATTTGAAACCGATACAGAACCCGTGCACAAAACGTTTCAATCATGTGACCAATTCAGCTTGGGGCGACGCGTGGTGGAGAGCGGCAACGTTGGCAAAACATGCTCCGCCGCGCTCTGAGCTTTCTAGCGCTGGAGCGAGCGCCATTTCTTTGACAATCTGAAACATCGGTTGCCTTGGCAACAAGGCACAAACCGCTCTAAAAGTCAGCTACGGTTGCGTGATCCCGGTTCAGCTCGGGGCCCCATCTCGCGACATGTGGGCACTGCAGGCGTACCACTCACTCCCATTGGGAAGTGCGAGATGCGTTTGGCATTACAGGAGGCGATGGTGTGTGTGTTGCGGACGCCTTTGTTTCGCGATGAAATGCGACGTTGTGCTTCTGCGGGTGGATAGTGCTTCCCGTGGTCTGGATTATCTTTCTCGGGCGACGTACGACTCAACCTCGCATGTGGTATGTGCAGTGTGCATGGCTGAAAGCCATCTCGGCTTGTGCGCCAGGGTTAAGTGACTTGCTGTTCGTCCCCGCAAACCGCGCGCGAGGTGAGTGCCGAATTTACGACGGGCAGGAGGAGGCATTGTTTTGAAGTTGAATAAAATGTATGGCATTCGGCTCAGGACGTTCTCTGCGATTGCACGAAAGAAGTGCCACGGGGCTTAGACGCTTTCTTTATGGTACGTACTCAGGTAAGAGAATATCCATATCGTGTTATGGATGTGTTGCATTCAATACAAACGGTTAAGCGTTTGTTTACACTTGTTTCGTTTGTCGTAAAATGTCCAAGCACTCCGGCACTCCGCTGGCAGATCAGCCGGCTAGCCGACGCTGAGCAGACGACTCGTATCTTTGCCGGAAGTGCGTGAAAAAGCCGCCCAATAGCAGGATGTCTAGCTCATGACGAACATCTGGGAATCGATGACGTAGACATGTGAAGATGGCGGCGGCCAAAAATACGAAGGGAAGGGTGAGAAAAAAGCGACAAAATTTCAACAAAAGTGTGAGCTTTCCGCTGCGCGTAGAAGAGTAATGCTTGGCACAGATGACGTTGACGACTCAATCTAACAATTGCGCTAGTTCATTTAGTGTGCTCAAAACGCCTTTCAGGCCCCGTTAAAGTACTTCCATGCCCTTATCATAAGGCCTGCGCTACGATTCTCCTCGTCTTAAGCAAAATAAGCAAGGCGACCGAACACACCAGCAAAACTGATTTCTTCATAAAAGAGGTTACCCCGCCTCCACAATCATAAGAGCGGGTTAAAGCAACACCGGGCAGACAAGAAGATAACATTCTAATATAGTTCGGGTTAAATGTCGCCAGCATGTACTGGGCAGCACAGAGGTTGGCCAGAAAGTCTCTTGATGGTGATAAGGCACTGAAAGTTCGTACAAGGCTTGCTTACCGGATTAGCATTAGATCTGAATATAATTTTTTCGTAACACGGGGTCGAGTTAATGACTCAATATGACCACAGGCACAGCGCGCGGGCGTTCGCTTTCGCATACACGTCAAGCCTAGTCTGCTGCATGGTTACGCGGTTGCGTGCGACCAACCGTGTAATCACGACGGTTAAAGATCCTAATAAAAGTATACAAATACAGACGGACTTTTGGAACATCTAATGTGGGTCACTGTTGTTCAAATACTAGATGTACGTGAACGAACATTCATTTTTTTTGTTGCCTTCCACTTGCATCTGACGAAGCATCACCGACTCCGCACGGGATAGTTCGTGGTGCGGGGCCGGGTACTCCCTCCTCTCGCCCCTGAATCGCTTTAGGATCTCTCCGTAGTCCGTCAGGGGCTCGAGGTCTTCCTCGGCGTTGGTTTCGCCTGCATCCGCGGAGAGGCTGGTGCTGGCGTCCCGGCATCTGACGAGTTCACGGGCCGCCGCGTCCGCCTCCTCGTTGCGGTTGTCGACGCTCGGCAGCTCCCCCATGTGTGCGGGGATGCGTGCTAACCCCGGCGTTGGCGCGCCACATCTGCCCCGAGGTGTTCGCAGACCCAGTGTGTAGCGTCTGTGAAAGGGAACTAGCGACACTCGGCCACATCATGAAGTGCGGCGGTGAAGTGCGCGATGAGGACGGGCAGTCCCTGGATGCCACGTACCCCGAGCAAGTGGAACGCTGGTTGCGCTCCATAGACTCATCATCACAGAGATGGGCGATCCAGCGGCTCGAGGAGGCCCTGGCTAGGCAGAAGAGAAAGGGGACCAAGGACCCGGTTACCGGGTGCCGTGGGACCCCAGTACCGGACGCCCTGCCAGGAGCACACCCCGAGATCTAGGCCCAGTGCCCTAGGACTTTTAATAGACTAGGGCATTAGAAGGGAAGCCCCGAGCCCTGCGCGGCCGGTTGGCAACCCCACGCAGGATCTGTAAATAAAGTCTGTTCTCTCTCTCTTTTTGTTGCCTTTGCTGGTTAAAAGGGAAATTTTGGCGTAGTCCGGATGTGCAGTGATACTGATGTAGTGAAAGGGCTTACGTATTTCCTTTACACTGTTAAACAATAATAATACCAGAACGGCGACTGCATAAGGCTCCAGTTCAGGATTTCCTATAGGCAGCATTCCTATTTCAGGCGTCTGCATTCTAAGCTCACACACCCTAGTCATATAAAGGCTTAAGTAAACTGTATTCTAATTCATCTTAGTGTAGCACTTTTCTTTTGCGGAAGTTTCCCTACGTTATACTCATCGACGCCCGTAGGCTTATTAGAAAACCAGTCGCTAGCCTTCAAAACAGCAGCAGATATCGCTGAGTGAATACAATACATGTCTTTCAGTGCTAAACTTTAAGTGAAATGTTTATTTTAAGTCATAGTTTAAGTACCAGGCACTTTTGCGGAACAAAGCGTACTCATGGGATGATGCCACTTAGCCCCACACTCTAAACTTTTTTCCCTCCCATATACTCCCTAGAGGTTCTTTTTCGCCTGTCCTCTAGTGATCCTCCTTGTTGGAGTTTTTTTACTACATGGAACAGGGAGGTTTTGTTTACCTCCTCAAAACAGGGCGTTTTTAGGTTATAGAAAGGATGTATTTAGGGAGTGTTAAGAAATGTTCGGGAGAATATAAGGAGGTCAAAATGGAGTATTCTTTACTTCCTGAAGGGCGTTTTTAAGTGATGTTTATGGAATTTTTAGGCGGTTGAATAGGAGCCTATTATGGCTCCTTTTGGAAGTACTTATGTTAGTTTAGGGGCGTTTTTAGGAGGTTCAAGGGAAGCATTTACTTCTTTTGAATGGAGTTTGACGAAAGCTTGGGGAGTTTTGTAGGCCTTCCGAAAGGAGGTTTTCAAGGCCACAAGGGAGAATTTCTAGTTCCCTGCGGGAGTACTGATTTCACACGGTTTTTCTCGATTTCAGGTTTATTTCAAACGAACTTTCGCAGACACGTTTACATGGTACATGGTGTACACAAGGAGGTTCCGAAATAAATACTTATGGCGACCTCATATTGGGAATCACAAATGGTACATTGCTAAATAACACGCCAGTTAGGAATTGAAGACAGCAATACGATGCTAGTTGAACAAACCGTAGAAACAATATTACTACAAGAACTGGAAATACGCGAAGAACTTATCAGAACTTATCAGTACGCATCAGCGCTCAGTACACAGTGAAAAAAAATGGTTGCAGTGGTTTACAACAACAACAAAAAAATTCGGTACGTCGTGAAATGAGCGAGAGCTGTGTGCTAGTTGAACAAATTGTAGAAACAATAATAATACAAGAACTGGAAATACTTGAAAAACAGATAGGCACAAACACAACCGCATGGTAAATGAAATCATTATATAATACTATAGGATCGAGAACGCGTCAGTATTTATCAGAACTTATCAGTACGCATTAGTACTACATACACAAAGTGAAGAAAAAATGGTTGCATGGTTGCAGTGGTTTACAACAACAAAACAATTTTTCAATTTGTGGTGAAATGAGCGAGAGCTGTGCAACGATTTGATATTGAAAGGTAACAAGCATTTTGTAGGTGGTAAAGGCACAAGAGATAAATGATGTAGGAAACAGACTGCAGTGAGATGGCTATGGATAAATGAGTAATATAAAGAACGAAAAATATGCTGCGGAAAATACCAGTGCGTTTTGATAAAGACACAAATGCGCCAAGAAAAGTGACCGAGTCTGACGGGTTAATTGCAATGATATAGAACAGAATGGGTGGTATCGCGACAGCTTCTTTAGAGTGAGAACAAAAAGTCATGAAATTCGTGTTTTTCGGATAATTTTTAGTTGATTCATTTCGCACCAGTTGCCAATATTATTTAGATAATTGTTTCAAGTTAAATTATTTTGTTAATATTATTGCGTCACTGAAAGGTAGCTGTATTATCTGCATACAGAACGGCCCATCAAATATCCCCTTTTCAGTAAAAAAAGAAAAAAGAAAAAGTCTGAAATATAATACGGAATTCTTTTTGACTACTATCCAATGATTACAGGATTGAAAACAAATATTAGTGAGCGATATTGATGCGATAAAAGTTAATTAGTTCTAAATCCTTCACACGTGGTTTGGTGCTGGCAAGGTCCAAAAAGGCATGTTCCACAAACGTTAGAACTCTGTGTGCCTTCTTGGGATATTGAATGTTGAAAACCCAGAACGATGCGAACAGACTACACAGTCCTCCCAGTAAAGATGATGCAGTCAAGACACGCTGGCCATCGATGTGCAGGCTAACTTCCCCGTTCACGGAATGCAGGCAGGGAGTCAGAGGAACATCTGCCTGAAAAAGCAAAAAAGAAAAAAATGCCCCACACGTAAAATTCAAAACAGACACTATGGTTAAGTGAACTTAATAATTCGGTACAGTAATAAAATTGTAAGGCCAGGTTCCCTGCGAATTCCAGTACCTAAATTAGGAATGCAAAGGCTTCATAAAACCAAGTGCCAGTACATTAACCGTCGTGGCTTTGGCAGCAATAAAAAAGATATTACTTCCGCAGAATATACTCGAGCACAACTTTAAATGACAGTGAAGATAAAATGCAAGTCTCTGTAGGTTGATAGATTAGTTTTTGTTTTTGACTGAAAAACACTTGGTATTGCATGATTTTGTTAACTGCTGTCTCTTGCTTTAAGATGCCAGCTTCAAGTGAATGGGCACACAGTTAAAGATGCAAACCCTTACACTGCCTCTCCCCTACCATGGTGGCTCACTTTCATAGAAAAAGTGCAGCTTTTTCGAGCTGGACGGCTGTTGCAAGCCGTGGCAATACTCACTTCTGCTGGAGGGGTCAACTTGGTTTCCGAATGCAGCCTTGCCTTGTACAGCACAGCCTATCCTGCCTTAAGATCTATGAAGTCATTCAACTCGATCATGTATCAGGATCTGCAGAAGAAAATCGTGTCAGCAAATAATGAATTCATGCCGGACAGGCACCCACTGTTTCAGTTATACTTGCAGATACATCCACCTATTTCCCTCCTGGTGTTACATCCAAAGCTAATTTGTTACGGCTTGTCTCATCAAGTATGGTCATCTGTCATAACACAGCTAATCATACAGGAAAGTCCTTCACTGGGTCAGAAAACACTTTCTTTTTTTACAGTAGTGATAAACTAGGCGAATCAGTCATCCGTATTCTGACAACTTAATATTCTGTGTCACCGAGCTGACAAGCATGATTGGTGCATAAGGTCATTTGTAGCCGCAACCGTTACTACAGCCTTGTTAGCTAACGTAAACCTCGTTCATGGCACCAAATTACTTGTGATTGCATGGCAACCAAAAAAAAAACAGCTGAAATGGAAACGCTATTCTCGCAAACTTACCAACGCTGCATGCCACACACACCTGCCTTAGTTAATTTACCGTGATTGTAGAAGTTTCCGTCACGCAAAGCCACAGTGCACTTTTTGGAGCTGCAAGCTCCGTGTCAAAATCGAGTGTCAGATGAATCGAGTAACTTTGTGTATGGTTATTACCAACAAAAGAAGAGTGTGTGCATTGTTCTTCTAAAAATGATATCCTTTTTTATGCCCGGCAGACTTGTGTCATGCTACGGCAAACTCGGTTCTCTTCCATAAGGGCATGAATTTGTGTTTTTAATTACGGGGCCTTAGCTGGCGACTGATGGGCCCCGATTGCATACATACCCCTCATTATCATCCGAAAGGGAATAAAAACATTTCGGTTTCGTACCACGTCGCCGTCGTGGTCCACACTATATGTATTTAATCGTTCGATAGGCTCATAGCATCTTTTACGCATGTCACCGTTTCCTTAATAGGGTACGCTGTTAGATGTGAACAGTCGACTCAAGCGAGCAAACAACCCCACCGAATCTACAGGGTACAGTTTTCGAAGGGGGTGGCCGTCTGATCCGCGGCTTTCGCCGACCAGAGCGCTAAGAATGAGTCAGAGCCTTGAACGAAAACAACACAAAGACTTATATTTGGACAGGCAAGCCATCAGGAGCGTTAACAAATAGATATTACAAAGTAGAGCAGTTAACTAAAAAGAACACGAGCAGTTCGATGCATATGAGAGACAGAGTCCCACAATATTCACCGACCGGGCCCGACGATGCACCGCTGTCGGAGGCGATTCGGCTACCTTAGTAACCGTCACGTTGCTTTGAAACGACTCCGCGCGCGACAAACGATTTCATCTCGAATGCCCTGTTACAAACCGGCCTACAAGAGAATGCGAATGCATACCCCAAAAGCCACAAACAAGTACAATAAAACGAGTGTGCGCTTTTTTCTTTGCCCGTGCGTGTACGTGCTGTGTGCGGCACGGGTACTTCGCAGTTAACCCTATCCAAACGTTTGACAAACGCATCGACTGATAACAGACCACTTACCAGCGAGCTGTCCACAGCTGTCGCTGTATCCAAATGCTGTTAGCGGCCGTTCCTCGTGTGACAGGGGCACATAAAACCCACCAAATGGCACTGCTAGTCCTTCTCAAATAAGAAAAAACGATGGCCCAAGGCGAGGCTTGAAGCTCCGGCCGCACCGAGCCACCGGCCGCGCTGCGTTGATAGCACGGAACGCAGGTTGTTTACATCCAGGCAGCAAGTCGTGCCGCCAGGGCAAGTTGAGTCGCTGCAGTCGGGTGCGTTGGCGCGCTGGCACGAGAATTTCAATCGTCTATATATGCGCAAGCAAGCGAAGCAGATGAGCATTCCAATTGTTTGCAACGGCGAGAACTGCCTCTTTGTTATCAGCAGAGTTTGACAACACGTATCGCCAAAATAAACAGATTGAAACAACACGGCCGCGCTCTCTGCCTGTGATCGCGCTGGCTGAAGCATCTGTACGGGTATACGTACGGTATGGGGTTTGTAGCTGCATGCAACCGTCGCGTCCTGCTTACTCGTTCTAATTAGCATTAGGCCACGGTTGAAGTGCTGATACACGGAAACAACAGAAGACTAACATGGCGACCGCCCGCTTGAGATGATTATTCCAGATGGGGAGTTTATTTTGGACGTGGTACTATACAAGGAACCGAACGCCATCTCACAAATGGTGTTAAGTGGTTCTAAATCCTCCCTTTTGCTACACGGATGGGCAACGGTACTACCATGGAGGTTCGTCCACATTTTTAGACCATGCCTAGGGAGTACATTTTTTGCTATAAGTACTTTTCAGGGCACATTACTTGATTAAAACTCCATTTCCGGCTAGTTTGCGTTTACAGTGCAGTGTTGCACCGTTCACGCAGGACTAGAGGCCTAACGACATCACGTATAAAAGTATCTTCGAGAACAAGCTGTCGTCTTCTCATACATTGCTAAACATGTTCGTTTTTTATACCCCCACCGCACCCCGGAAAGCACCAATAGTTTGGTTGTACTGCAGTGAGATCCTGTAAATGGCGGCACTGACTGAAAATCTGAAAGGTTCGTTGGGCTGTGACCTTTTCTCACTCACTCTGCCAGACAAATTTTGGGCTTCATATATCCAAGAAGTTCGCAAATTAAGGCGAAGAGGTTTGTTGTCGCTCTGGGGTTTAGGTGGCCGTTGACCTCGACGTAAGGCACGTAGCCGATGCGGGGCCAATGCCCGCGAGTCAGTCTATCCATCTGGCGAAGAAGTTTCTCCCCCTGGCGTCCTCGGGCACACTTTTCTATAAAATTCCACTTGAAGGAACCAACAGAAGTGGCGCAGGACTTGCCGTAAAGATGCGCGTTTGACTTTAGAGACATACAGTAGAGGAATTGTAAGAACAACTTCATTGATTTCGCCATGTTAGCTGCGCACGCTTGCACCCTATTCCCATAACACTCATTTTCGCCGTGTTGACACTTGAACGTGACCTTTGACCCACGTGATCCTGTGATCATCTTGGCGTTGCCGTAAGGAACAACTCGCACGTTCATGTAGCGTCCCAGCTTCAGAAACGTCGGCCAAAGCTGCTGAGTGATGAAGGCACGGCTGTACGGGCACAGGCACTCGTAGTAAAGGACGACGCTGACACTGGAACTAGCCTGATAGTACGTCTTCTGGCAGTGGCAGACGTAGATCGTGGCGAGGAAACACAGGAGCGCCGACAGTACGCCGACGACGCTTCGAGGTTTCATCCTGTCGGAGCAGTAGAACGTCGTTGTTGTGAGCCGCCGAGTCGCCTGGACTGGACAAAGGGCACTTCGCAGGCGCTCTGTCTGACGTCTACGTGTCCTTTACGTTCCCACATTCCTTGCTGCATTTGCGTCGAGCTCAGCCAGCAAGCGTAGCCACCTGCTGCCCTTTCTCGCACTCTCCGTAGAAAAGCGGAATTTCCGTCGCAATTTGTTTTCGTTCTCAAAAGCATGCCTCTTTCCGATACGCAAGAAGCGACGGGGAAAAGGAACTGCCGTAATAACTGGTATTCGTATACATTATATTTTAATGGATCCCACTGGCATCTCCCTCACGCGTTTATATACTTGCATTTGTGAGATTGGCTCTTATAAGGCTCTATCGACAGTCTTTTCCACCTCGCTTCTTCGAAGTATCATATCTAATGTTTACACGGGAGCGATACAAAGCGGGGTCGGTAAAATTTTCTGTTCGTTGAATGTTCAGCGATATGCCACTTATTCGGCTGGGCATAATTGGAAATGTTTTCTTGACTTCTCTGGCTTCGCGGTCGACGCAGTCAACTTGGGGAACCAATGTTCGCTGAGTCACTGCCTGGCAGACGGCAGACCCGATATTTTCATAATTTAATATTTTCAAATTGCCTTGCACCTGTGCATTAACTTTTGATCTGACGATCCTACGCAAAAAACTGCCGTAATTGGTGCATGTTTACAACTTTTTATTATTTATTACGGATGACTACATGGCTTTTCAAACACGTTATCACACATGTCTCTCCCTAGCAACAAGGAAGCGGGATGTTTTCCAAAAATTCAAACAGCCGCATCTGGCTTAAAAACGGCGTCGAAAGAGGCGAGATAGTTGCTAACAGCCATAGATTTTCTAACAATATACACTAGAGAGGAATCTGGCGCTAGCGTCGATGCGGCTCACACCAAGGCCGTCTGTGTCGTCATGGGCCGCCATTACATCATGCGCTCGCCTTAGTTTTATCATTGGCTTTGATGAAACGTTTTAGTGACCGCAAATTTAATCAGTGCCACAAATACGCGAAGAATAGTGTGCAAATATGTAAGTGGAAAATAAAACAGGCTGTTTTAAAACTAAGAAAAAAGTATTTTTTGCCGGAATAGTTGTGCCTGCTATACTGCAGGCCAAGGTGGTAGTTACGAACAATGTTAATATTTGGGGGGGGGGGGGGGACTCATTAGAGACTTATATATTATTATTTATACCATTATTTCAAATAATCAGTTGTTTGAAGAGTTTGGAAAGCTTTTTGAACGTGCCTATGAAAACGTCGCCTTCGTGGCGAACCGGTGCACCGACCGTCAGCTACAGTTTAACAAGAAAAAAAAAAGAAAACGTGGAGTCAAACAGTCGTTGACGATGACAAGATAGGAAGGATACAGGTGCCCGTATCTGTTGTATCTTGTCTTCGCCGAAGTACGTTTTGTTTCTTTTTTTTCGTCAGCTGCAAATTTCACGACGGCATATTACCCGCTCACTCATACGTCCTTCGACTGCGGCATGAACAACGTTACGTACGATCACGCACTGCCGGCTGTTTCACCGAACACGGCTACCACAGAGCAGGAAGAAATTCGGCTTCCTCGTAGCTCGTAGACGTGTCAATGCATAGTGAAGAAAGCAAATTCAAAAAACCGCTTAAGAATTCAACTGTCATGCCAAGTCAAAGCCAAAAGAGGGGTTCTTCCCATAAACCCCCCCGACGGCATGGATTACCAGGCGCAGTTTCCTCTCTAGTATATTTACTAAGAAACTCTATGCAAACAGCTCAAATAAAAGGTGTGCTTGTGACGCACCGTAGCCAGGAACAACACTACTGCGCTGCCGACCTGGGCCACGGGAGAAACAAGAACGTCAAAAAATGCCGCATAAACTACGGCACACAAATGATCCAGTACTTTTTGCCTACAATGTTTAATACTGTTTTCATACCATTAAAAGTCGCCGTTTCAACGCTTTCATTCAGACAGCTGCGTGAAATGATTTGTAAGCCCAATATTCCATTACATCCATCGTTGTTTTTGGAGACGACGCCATGGTTTCCATGAAACGCGTTTTTTAGTATTTGTCAGAGGTTAAATTTATAATTGTCATTTCTTAAAAACTACATGGTTTTATACACTGGTGATCACCTTTGCCTTTAATTTATTTCACTGCTATTCTGGCTTACGGGTTTTAGTACGCACTTTTCTTGTCAACCACTTCTGATTGGCGCTCTTTGCCCTAGCTGGCCTTGCGCCAAAAAATCAATAAGCCTCATCATTTGCAAGCGCAATGCACCGTAATAAGATTTGGTTTCATGCTGTACCTGACATTTCTAATTGCTATGATTTGTGTCGACACTGCCCTGCACTTGTTTTGGGCTACACTTGTTTTGTACTAAACTTGTTTTGTAATTCCTCTTGTCATGCTTTACTTGCTGCTCTTTGTGTAAGGGGCCAGGGCCCTTCAAGCTGTTTCAACAGCTTTTTTCCTGGTCTTCCTGCAGCATGGTTGTGAAATTAACTCAAACTCAAACTAAAAAAAAAATGGCTGATGATTACGTTACTCCCTAATGCGATATTTGGGCGGAGCTGTTTAGCTGTTCTGACTGCGCAAAATATGTTCAGGCAAAGAATTTCACGCGGTCATATTTGTATGGTTACAGAAAACTTGTATTTGCAGTGGCATTGACGAAGCACATGCGCCGGTTGCCTCTCTCGGGGTTCTGGCGTCGGCGGTGCTGGGCATCCACTCTGGCAGCTCGTGTAGCTGCAGCGGCTGACGAAGCGCACGACCGGTTGCCTCACTCGCAGTTATCCTCACTCCTGATGGCTGCAGCGCGCTGAGGCAGCACTCACTCCTGGGTTCACTCGACAGCAGCTATGGTGCACCTCCGCGTCGGCGGCGCGAAGTGTGTCGCAGGAAGGGACCGCGAACTGCGTCTTAGGAAGCGAACGCACATCATCGTCGCGCGCACGCCACCCTCACGTTTTCACCGAGCGTCGTGCAGTCGAGCGCCTCGTGTGGGCACAGCACTTACCCCCCCTCCCCCCCCCCCCCCCCCCCACCCGCACATTTTCGAAAAAAGCGTCTGGCGACTCCACGGAGAGCCGCCCTCCCCTCCCAAGTTTTGAGACAGCCTCCTCCGTTTCTTTCTTTCAATCTTCGGTCTTGCCACCGTTCGTCCGGCAACGACGACGGCGACGCAGCTCAGCCCACAGATGGGCGCCAAAGGGCTGCGCCCTAAAAAGATCGGGGCTCCATCGCACCTCCGAGGAATACCATATCTGACGTATAGACGAAGCGGCCATCGGCACGACGGCGACTAACTACTCTCCCCGCCGTTGAACATAGTCCTCCAGTGGCGTACACGGGGTATATATATTTTTTTGTTGTTGTTGTTAGTGGTTAGAGTTAAAGGAACAGGGGCGGAAATAGACTGGGGATATTACTGAGCCCATCTGGGAGTTCACCTGCGTTCAACCAACCCAGTCCAGGAATGGGAATATAGTGGTACATACATATTAGGATAGGGTAGAGGAAAATAAAGATTATGAAGGTAAGAGAAGCGTAGAGGAGCGTACTTTCACTGTGGTCGATCCCTCCGCACACAGCACACCTCAAACAGTGCAGGTTGCGTCCGCGAGGCCGGAGCCTCGACGGGAGCGGTGAAGCGTAGGGGCGAGCTGTCCGTGACGAAGAGCGAAGTCTGCGCTTGTTCCGAGTACTTGAAAGTTCTCTAAAATGGAGTGCGGCTGACCGACGGGTACTGGGGCTCGCACTCGACGGCCCGCACCTGCAGAACACAAGCTGGGGAAACCCATATGCAGGGCGACAACCCGCGTTGAGAACGGGCAGCCGATTTGAAGTCACAACGAAGCGGTCAAGCGTGTAGACACGTCCGCGCTGCTGCGAAGCGGCAACCGAACCTCGGATAATGTGATCCGCAAAAAGGAAAGAAAATAAAACGACGAAGGCGAACATGAAAAGAAAGAACAGTAAGAAAACAACAATACAACAAAGAAGCTACTTTAAACAACAAATGAATTCAAAATAAAAATGAAAATTTTTGTGATGCCGTGAGCGCACTTATATGAGATTCCGATTTTCTTGTTGACTTAATTTAGCCTTGATGGCAATTGCCAAAATGGCTGACCGTCGGGGTGAAAGCAGTCATCGAAGACGTACAAATTTACTGCATAGCTTGAGATAGAATAAATTTGACCAGAACTCCTGGCCGTGGAACTGATATACGGTGTGTAGCATACATACGAATATTCTACAAAGTCGATTCAACGCATAGTTGAATCGTCTTCGTCGCGTTTTTCTAAAAACGTCCGAAAAATCCAGGCTCAATGTCATGATTCGTCAAGCATATATGACAGCCTTAGGACTGCACCAAAAAACATCGACGAAGAGGTTATTGTATCTTGGACTACGTAACACATGGGAGGAAATACAGGAGGTGCATCATAGCTCTCAACTGGAACGCTTACGCCTAACACCAACAGGACGAGCTACACTGCGACGGCTGGGATATGCCATACCGCCACTGCAAGACCATAAGGAGCGGGTTCCACTCCAACTCAGACAAGCCATCAGGGTAGCCCCCATCCCAAGAAACATGCACCCACTCCACAACAAAGCTCGACGCATAACAAGAGTACGAGCCATGAATAATAAATACGGCGACAATCCAACAACAAGGTATACGGACGCGTCTCCATACATAAACAAACCAGCCCACGTCGTGTGTGTCGCCAATGCAGCAGGGCAAGTAACACCGCCCTCACCGTCCGCACAACATCAACGGAAGCTGCTGAAGAAGCCGCTATTGCCCTGGCCATCATGAGACACGAAGGAGTAGCAAAAAGGACACCTGCACACATACACACGCACACACACACACACACACACACACAAATACACCCACAGGGATTCTACACCACTGCGACCCGGGCAGTTACGTACAGTTGTAGCTTTTGTGTCCCGTATTTTTATATTTATTTATATGTCCAGTGTTTCGTTTTTTTTTTCTTTCACCTAACGTTGTATATATGTTATTCTTGCCCATGTGTTTTATATTTATGTTAGCCCTCTACCCTATCCCCCTATTCCTATGTACTCTTTCCTCCCTATCCCACCTCCTCTACACCAGCAGGCGTTCCGGTGTCCGCCCCTAGGCGAGACAATTTACGCCTGTTGGTGGGCCTTCCTTTCTTTCTTTTGTGCAATAAATACATACATACATCACGACGGGAAAAGATGCAATTACAATTATGACGGATTCGCAGGCGGCGTGCCGCAGTTACCAACGAGGCCGCATCAGCAAAACGGAACTTCAAATTCTTTAGAATACTGCCCACATACCTGAAACGCGGCTCGTCTGGATACCTGGACACGAATCTCTCGAAGGTAATGAGGCGGCTCACGCCGCTGCCCGCGAGCTTATACACTGGGCCATTACCATAGAGGGACAAACACCGGTTGCGGCCCCCAAAACAGAACCGCTTGTCAGGTATGCTGACATTCTCATTTATTACCGTCAAGGCCGAAGAACCTTCCCGACTCCGCACTCCCAATTAACAAGAGCAGAAGCCACCACCCTTCGAAGACTACAGACAAATACGTACCCCCCCAGAACCCTACTCCATGCGATTTACCCTACCCAATACCCGTCTACCTGCAATTTCTGTCCAACTCCCGGTACACTGTACCAACAGATTTGGGAGGGCCAGAAGACCCCAGGCCTTGCCCCAATAACCTCCCCCTCCTACAAGCAGTGGGTGAATCGCCTGACGAGCCCGGACCTTGGGATCCAGAGTGAACTGGTGAAGAGGGCCTGGACCGCCAGCCACCAGGGTATCCCGGAATAGGGAAGCCCCCCACCGGGCGGGTGCCCTCACATCTGCACCAGCTTGACAAATAAAGATTTATTCATCATCATCATTTATTCATCTTCTCTTTCGAGTTATTCGCGCGAGGGCACTGAATTTACTAAACCTTGTGGTTTTGCTAGTTGATTTTCAGGTTTTGAAGAACTCTTCGTTTTGTATGTAACATCTAAAGATTTCTTTACTACTTTTATTATTTTGGCCACATCACGACCGCTTGCGTACGAAGCGTCACCTACAAGAGTAGTAGTAGAACTTATACTTTAAGAGGAGGACCACTGGTCCCAATGGAAGAAAAAGGTGAGGAGGAAGGGAAAGGGAAAATAAACAAATGCTGGCAGTTTCTATAGACACAGTTGATTGAATGATCGGCTCAGTCCTTGGTACCTGCGCGCAACAGGCCAGTTCTTAGTACCAGCAGTAGAGTAAGTAGTTAGGTACAGGTTCGGTAGAGTGGTACAGTTGCATTCGGTGGAGGACCCACACAAACAACTCGTGTTAAACCATTTTGGTACTAGTTGCGCGTCAATTTGTGGGGTTAGGTGTGTGACTGCGGGTTACCCGAGTGACCCGATGGCCCGGGGGCAGATTAGGTAGGCCCCGTTGGTTGCCATCGTCTGCCTTCGCTGCGTATCGGCGACGCTCAGCGGATGCAAGACGCTGTTTCCTTCTCTTGAGGAGCTCGTCTTCCACGGGTGGCGTTCATTTGGGAGTACCGATCTTTTCTGACATGACGAGTGGTTCAATATCGTGTCTGATAAGCGGTTTACGAGCCCATAGTTGCCGTCAACGTGACTTTGGCGCGCCAGTTAGAAGTCAGTTCTAAATGATTCCTTCGCAACTTGGATGGGAATGTGAAATACCGCATGCGATTGCACCCCGACGCATGCGCGCCGAGGGTTTTTAGCTCCTTGCATCGCGGCCAATCGGTCAGGTCAGAGGCCAGTCGAGCCATGATCAGAAATATGCATGTAGTAGCTATAAATGTTATGTATTAAAATAACCAAATAACCATCAGTATCCTTCACTTGATGATTATCAAGGTTGGTGTGCTCGTCTACTTCCCCGACCGACTATCTGCACAAGGCGATACACGACGGTCTTGCCTTCTCTGACATACCTGAAATGTTTGTGCGAACATCGCACAATTAGTGTGTGTGAGCTTTCGCTTTCCTTGCACCAAGGCTGTCCACGAAAAGGATTTTGTGTATGCTGGTTAATGCACGCCTGAAATTCAGTGCCGTCCTCAAACCATATAGCCCTGAGGGATCGCTGCGCAGTGGCGTATACGCACCTATGTAGTACGGCGCCCATGGCAAATAACCTGTGGCAGCCGCCATGATGAGGATATTGTTTATTACTATTGCCATATTCGTGTGCGTCCAAACAACGTCCATTTGGATCTTTGGCCACGATATTAAAGCCCTTATTTATCGATTCCTCACTACAGTTGGCTACACTTCCATTTTAGCACATTCATACATCCTGTCGTTCGCCAGAAGTTCACAACCCTAGAAAAAACGTACTATTAAAAGAAAGCCTTGCCAGCTGCTTGTTAATTTCTTGCTTCATACAGAACAGACGTAGCTCGTAAATCAAGTTTTCCCACGCAAAAAAAAAAAAAAAAAAAAGGCGACGCAGTAGGACTGCAAGAAATTCTTATCGTTCGTCGCAGCGTTTCCGCGGAATAAATTGCTCAACATTATTTCTTGCAGTCTTCAACTCTGCACACTCCGCCCACAACTTTTTTATTCATCCTGATGACGCGCTCAAAAACTCGCTCTGGCAAGCCCCATGGTCTCCTAGCAGCACGCCGTCGAATCTCGTGACACCAGCGCTGACTATCGTCGTTAACATTCTGTCGACGAAAACGCGCTGATAATGTTTGTACCATTTTAATGAAACCATTTGTTTATTGTAAAGATGGCAAAAGGTGAGGCACGTCGGCAAAATTTGTCAATTTTTTTCGTCAAGAAAGCGACGGAGGAGCAGAGAACGAGAGAGTGGCAAGAGAGCTGCCATCACAACTCTGTCGACGTTGCCAGCGAGTCAAGTCTGAGCGTGGCGGTCGATGCTCAAAATTTTAAATACGATTGTCTTTCTTGGGCTAATTAACGGGAAAATTTTGGTCTGTCTGTCTGTCACTCGATTCAGCCAGCCGGCAAAGTGAAACGTTATCTCCGCAATAGACTCATATATTCACAGCCAAATCTAAACGTCTAAGTCCGGTGTTATATGTTCATACCTGTAAACATTGTTGAACAAGAACAAGACATTACACAAATATGAGGCCGAAAATCAATACATGAGTGATATTTGCAGTGTTCCTTTATTGAAAAATTTACGGATGCTTGCTTTTTGCGATATCAAATAAAATACTACATCAACTGCAGAAAACGGTCCCCTGCTGTTGTTCGCGCTACCTGGCGGAATCCTAAAAAGTCAAACGGCAATATCAACGAAAGGTTCCACTAGATAGGTTCCGCGTTCCGCTTGGAACGCTCGTGGAGTAGGCCAACGTGGTCCTATAAACGTTGGGCCTCCTCTATTATCAGTCCTGGGTCGTCCGCGACCTAAACACAGCGTTCCCGAGATGTCCCATTCTGTACTGCTCAGTGCTCACATACCGGGACATCACCCAACATTACCGCCTCCTTCGCAGACAACTCCCCCCTCGCCACCCCTCCCTCACAGCCGAGGCTGCCCACATGTGGCGCCTTCTTCAGACGCACTCCTTTCCTCATCGCACTCTATTAGTGCACACGTACCCTCACCTGTTTTCCTCTCCCAACTGCCCCTTGTGTGACTCGCCGGACACGCTTTATCACTCGCTCTGCGAATGTCCGCGCGACCCCTTCCCCTCTCTACTCTACCCCACCCTCTGGGAACAGGCTCTGGGGTGCTCGGACCGCGACCGCCAAGAACTGGTCACCGGTCGGGCCCTCGACGTCGCGGCGGCCCTCTGGGCCACCGCCACTCCCCCACCCTAACACCAGAGTTACAAATAAGGTGGATTCTCTCTCTCTCTCTCTCTCTCTCTCTCTCTCTCTCTCTCTCTCTCTCTCTCTCTCTCTCTCTCTCTCTCTCTCTCTCTCTTTGCGGACTGCCCGAGACGCGATCAGACGCTCGATTTTGCTATGCATTCCTATGGGGCTTCAGGTCCAAACAGTGCTCGGACTGCCCGCAGTTGGTCCAGGACTGGTAAGTAAATGCATGTGTGTGTGTGACCCCTTTTACATGTGTGCTAAACATTGCCCTTTGTAGATTCATGTGTTGTCTATATCTGTAGTCTTTCTCTGTAATGTTAATTTTCTCAATGTGTAACTCCTTTTTTTCTCTTATTCCTCTTTTTTTTCTCTTTTGCGTTTTATATTTACCCTTGTGTGTGTTATATACAACTACATTGTAATGCCAACCTTCTCCCCTATCCTCCTATTCGTATGTATTCTTTTCTACCTATCCTCCCCCCCCCCCCCACTCCACCAACAGGCGTTCCGGTGTGCGCCCCCTAGGCGAGACAATTTACGCGTGTTGGTGGATCTTCCTTTCCTAAGAACAATAAATACATACATGCCCGTTATAGTCGGGTGCCTCGATCAACACCAAGTAGAGGTGGTGTTGCCTCGCTTCACGCGCGTCACTGCCGTACGGCAGCGCTGGCATCGAGGCACCCGACTGGGAGCAGTGGAACGGGGTAAATTTAAATTGACTTGAGCAAACCTCTCTAGCGTGTTATCTTGGGAGGAACAGCATGAGAGGTGAGCGGGAAAGCGAAGGTAGGCATTTACTTGCCAGGGGCGCCAGTCGACCATCGTCTTGCGTCGACATTTGCAACGAAAGGAGCAGATACGCGGCCAATTTTTAAATCAAAATAAAGTCCCCCTCTCCCTCTCGTTCTCTCCCCCTCTCTCTCTCCCCACCTTCCATTGCCGACGCGCCGATCGCACGCTGTTTCGACGGGTCCCGTGGCTGGGGCACACGAAAGATGCGACAGACAGCCAACGTCGCTGCTAAGGCGAGCAGACGTGGCCCATAAGAGAGACAGTCTTATGTCCTTCACTAAGAGTCATTCAGATGGTGCTGCCGCCAAGGAGAGACGAAGGGAAGTAGCGCATCATGACGTTAATGAGTGCCGACAGTTGGCGCCTCGATGCCAGCGCCTTCGTGTACGGGGGATAGGCGTGAATTGAGTCACCCTTCGCTGTCGCGTTGTTCGCATGACCGTTATGTATTTCAAGCTACTGTTTCTGTGCATGTCATTTTTGGTTTTGTTGTCCCGGAATAAACTGGTTATTTTTTGTTTCTTGCATGTCGGCGTCACTTCGTCTGGTGGGGTCAGGCTCGCGAACCCTTCGCACATGAAGGAGGTTCGTTTAACATTCAACTGCTCATGTGAAGGCACCTTCAACTTTCGTGCTTTACCGATTCCTGTGAAAGAGACATAAACCACAATTTTTTTTTTCAGATAGTATAAAAAAATGAAAAAAGGACGATTGCGAACACACTTGTAAGAAACCCGACATATTTATTCTCATCAAAAGCAAAATGTGACCATACTTTTACTAAATAAATTCATAAAACACAAATAAAAGCACATTTGCGCTCGAATGGGATTTGAACCGCGGTCGCAAGAGCATCAGCCAAGGGCGGTAACGACAGCGCTTACCTGATGCTTTTTTTTTTACTGCATGGAAAATCGCAATTGTTACAGCCTACAAAAGCTATCAACCATCCAAGAAGATGCAGAGCACTGCAGCTGAGATAAGCCGTCCGTCAAAACTTCTGCAAGTAGACGCACGCGTCCAAGAAATGCGGCCATTCTAGTGGGCCACTTTGCGCCGCATAAGTGCTCCGCACCAACGACGCCTGCTCCCCAAAAATGAACTTCGTTGGTAGAGGGGCTTCCGCATGCCGGTGAGTCATGCGACGCTCCCACAAGCTATACAATTCCATCACAACAAAGATATCATAAGGCACTCCAGTAGCATCTCGAAATTGTCATCATCATCACCAGCCTATCTACGCCCACTGCAGGGCAAAAGCCTCCATATCCTTTTTAACAGTACGTTGAAACACATCCCAGAAAAACACCGCCTCCCGGCACAAAACAAAACAATTATCAAAGGTTTCAGGTTGATATAACATAAGCGGCAATTGTCGGACCAAGGAATAGACATTCCTTTTTCGCGCAACCATGTTTTCACTGGGAGTGTTGATGTGTGCAGCTTAAAGAAAAACGTATTTGTATTTGGCGGAAGACACACACGTATGACACGCTTTAAATCACTGTCCTTATGGTGGCCAATGTGCCTGGTACCGTGCCAGAATGGAACGAGAATGAGCCTGATGCGGGCTGCGTGACGGGTGAGGGTGACGGCACATGCAAACACGATCCAGCAGCGGAAAGGTCTTTGGTAATCGCTGGCTGTCGCCTTCAATTCATTTGAGAAGTTTAAGTGCCTGCTAAATTTTCTGTTAACGTTAAACACAAGAGGACAGAACTGAATAACCGCAGCGATGGCTCAGATGTCCAGCACTCGCATCGTATGTGGGAGGTACCGGGTTCGAATCTCGGTACCACCGGGCGCCCAGCGGTTTCTTTAATGGGTACAGGCGTCCCTGATCGAGTGCGGACCCTTGAAAAGGGAACCCACGCCTGGAAAGCTGCCTTTACCCTTGCGAGGAGCCCCTGACCCTTGTCCATCTGGCGGGGCCCCCCGGCCTTCTACAACACCGCATCGCCGGTGGGTGAAAGAGTCTGGCGGCATGTCCTGCCACAGGCGGTTGCTAGTTGAACGTCCACCGTGGCTGTGGAAGTCACCATGTGCGTTCGTGTTCCTTGGTGGCACCGGGCACCTACCGGTTAAATAGGTACAAGCGACTCCCCGGCCTGGCGCTCAGCCCTTGTGTGGGAATACAACGCTTGGGAGAGAGAGAGAGAGAGAGAGAGAGAGAGAGAGAGAGAGAGAGAGAGAGAGAGAGAGAGAGAGAGAGAGAGAGAGAGAGAGAGAAACTTTATTTGAGCCCCATGGGGCTAGTCTGGGTGGCGGGTGACCGGCGGTGGTAACCGGCCGGTGACCATTGCAGCTCGCTGAATGACCTTAGCCTGGACCTCACGGTCCGAGCTGCACAACGCCTTCGCCCAGTGCTCTCCGTCTGCGACTGAAGCAGGAAAGCGTGTCGAGATCGATCAACTATGACTTTCTTTGGCCGGGGGAAGTAACGCACCCCTGTAATCCAGCGTGGGAGGAGGCCGGCAAGTCAAGTTGCAAAAGTAGCAAGTGCTGGTCAGCGTACAGTCGTTTGTATTGGGAATACCGATTAAATTCGGGAAACCATTACGGGCCGGGGGACTGGCGACCCTTGTAACCGCAAGCTTTGGCGGGGCCAGCGACCTGATCGCAATACGTCGGGGGGAGTGACATACCCCTGCAACCAAATGTCATGGGGGCCAGATGTTGTACAGTCCGTATGAGGCCGGGGGGGGGGGGGGTCGCGCCCCCCTGTAACCTTGCTGCGAGGGGCCTATAGACTGATCTTCTCTGGCTGCCACGGGACGTGCTACCACGAGCTACTTGGTGTTCCGCACGGGGAAAACGAGGAAAGGTGAGGTTAGTACACCGACCGGGGAAACTCTCCTGGCTTAGTAACGGCTAGTAGGCCCGGACCGATCTCCTCTGCCAGATGCAAGGCAATGCCAAGAGACTCTTGTTCCTATGAGCGACAGAGTAGGCAAAGAGGAGGACATAAGAATAGGTCCTTAATATGCTGAGCGGACCTTGCGAACGGGCCGTTGAGGCACCGTGCGCATACAAACTTCCGGTGTCCGGAGACCGTTGCAAGTACCCGTGTTTAGTGGAAAGCTGCACTGGTGATTCGTGAGTACCTGGTGCGGGAAAGTTGATCGAGGACGTTAGTACGCATCGGCCGCAGAGCTGGGGGTCGGGGGGGGGGGAGGCGACCGTCGCCACTAAATAGGGTACTTCCTGTCTCCGACAGTTGGGGCCCAGTTATCGGACCCTATGGGTGAGCGGTAACCCGTGGCAGGGGCCGCATATTTGGCAATTGGCACTGTCTGAGGCCCTCGCTGAGCAATCAGTCTTGGAAGAGAGTCAGACAAAAGGATTGGAGCAAAATTGCTTCCCTCATTCCCACCCTTTTTCCCATAACCCATCCCGATGTCCAAGTTCCCGTTCCCAGCAACCCACCCTATCCGGCTTTTTCCTAGGGGGGACAAGAGGGGTCCCCCCGGGCTCGTCTCCCTGGCGGTGGGTCGCAAGAAAGTCTTTCCCGTTAATTTCTCTCCACCTTCGTGTGGACAAAATTCTCTTTGCCGGTTGGCCTGTTTTTGTTCTGTTGCAATTGGGTATAACCAGTTGTACTTCGTGTGGTACCGGGGAGCTATTGAAAGCTCCATTTACTCGATGTGAAAGGGGGGAATGGGTTTTGGGGGCACTGCCACATGCAGTGGTCTTGGGTGTCGAGGGACCCGCAGTCGGGGCACAAAGGGGTGGGGTACAAAGAAGGGTAGATTAGGTGAAGTCGATATCGGCAGGGGAGTACGTGTGTCTGGGTGAGTCGCCATAGGCGTTCCTCTTCGTTGGAGAAGGTCGGAGCGGCTGGGGGTAGTTGGCGGCGGGAGAGGCGGTAGTGCGAGGTTATGTCGTTGAAGGTAACAAGTCTGTCGCGGGCTGATAGGGCTCCGTGGAAGGGCTCAAGGCCAGGACCAGCTCGGACGGTGAGCTCTCGAGCGGCCCTGTGTGCTGCCTCGTTCCCTCCCACACCTGTATGGGCCGGAGTCCATACCAGCTCGACTGGGGTGGTGGGAGAATTTTGAAGAAGGATTTTGAGGGCCAAAGGCGAGATCATTCCTTTGGCGAAATTTTGAACGGCCGTTTTGGAATCGGAGATTACGATGGAGGGGGACGGCCTGAGGGTAAGGGCTAGGGCTACTGCCGCCTCTTCCGCGGTCGCCGGGGAGTTAGTGTACAGAGTAAGGGAAGCAAGCGGAGGGGCGTCAGGGCCATTAATGACCGCTACCGCATAAGCTTCACGGCTCCTGTATCTCGCAGCGTCGACGTAGACGGTGGAGGGGGTGATTGGGTACCGCTTGGTTAACGTCCTCGCCCTGTGCTCCCTGCGCGCTCGATGAAACGTCGGGTGCATATTGCGCGGTATGGGTCTCACCGTTATTAGCTCATGAATGTGGCTGGGAAGGGGAATGGGCGCGTCGATAAGGAATGGGCTGTCAAGGCGCAGCCGTCGGAGAAGCATTCTGCCTGAGAGCGTGGCTGTGAGACGAGTGAGCTGACTCAAGAGATGCGCCTCAATGAACTCTTCGGCGGTGTTAAAGACCCCAAGTGATTCAAGGCGGGCAGTGGATGTGCTCTGAGGTACCTGCAGCGCTGTTTTATAAATTTTCCTAATTAGACAATTAATTTTAGCTAATTCGGTGGGCGAAGGTAGCAAGTAGGGAAGAGAGTAAGTGATGCGACTAATAATGAAAGCCTGTATCAGCCGAAGGCGCTCTGCCTCTTTGAGCCAATGATTTCGGGTAGCTATACGACGCTTGGGAAGTTCACCCGGATTGTACGGTGTTACGAATGAGCCCGCCGCTGGCCTTTGTTTCAATACTCCTCGGCTGTGCGGAGAAGCCTCCACTACGTGCGCCTTTCAAGCAGGCCCTCCCTGTCAGTGACTCACACTTGCCGCCGACAATTCCAGCAAGCTGTAACAAGCCTGGATCAGGCGCCTCGCTATCGGCGCGATCAAACTGCGGTGGCGGGCCCACGCAACAGGCCGAGACTTGCCCCAAGGACGCAGAAGCCCCGCGTCCGCTGCGGAGACCTCCTCTCTCCGCTCTCTCGGACTCAGCGTGCGCCGCTACTACCGACTGCTCACGAACTCTGGAAAGAGTGGTATGTGTGTCTGTGCCGTCGTATCGTGTGCACAATCTAGATGGAACGCTTGTTTAGACCGTTAGCGCTTTGGGTATAAATAAGACCCCTCCAAGCGCTGTATAGGCACCGGTCACTGCTCAGAGGGCGCGACGAAAAAGTACACCCAGCGCCGCCCCGCGGAAGCTTGAGCTAACTTCGGGTCGGTGAGAGGCAGACGGCGGCCGCGCGTTCATATATTCAGCACCTCTCGGTTTGTTTTTGCGATTCTGCAATTGTTTTTGAAAGGTGTCTAGACCTTGAAAACTGTTCTGGCGAATAGTTTCCCCCGTGTCTCAAGTGCATCTGTGCGATTTCCGGACAATTACGGGGCTGACCTACTACTGTCGGCCTCGCGTGCGCGAAAAGTTAGAGATTGTACGTTACCGCGCGCGTGTGCGCCGTCAAAGAAATTGACGGGACAGACATCGTTGCGAAGTCCCATTATCAGCAAGTGTAAGCCGTCTCCGAAGCATCAAATAATTATCGCGCCGGGAATGCTTGCGCCGAGAGGCGAAAACGAAAGCAGACACCGGCGGCCTGCCGAGGGGACCGGGCTCGGATCACGAAGCACTCGAAACCACCACCGCCGCAGCGACCGCGGCCGGATGTTCACACCACCGAGCGTGTATGGTGCGAGCTTTGGACTCTCGCGTGGTGCGTGTGTGAGCTGTTCGCCCAAGGGAGTCGCCCCACGCCCGAGCAGTGCGTCAGACGTCTTCTTTGAGTGCTCCTCCGTCTATATATGTAATCCCAGTTTTTTTCAGTTAATTAAACATATTTTTAAATTCTCAAACCCCAGTGTTTTCCCACTCAATATGAGCCACGATCAAGCTGACACAAGGGAAGGTTATTTACAGCGCCAATTCAGGTCAGTAGCCAGCGTATACAACGGCGCTCCACGACAGAACCGTGTTTGTGTTATTGTTTCCTCTGTTCGCGCAATCACACTACGGTTACTTTTTCGGTTGCCCTTCTTCAGCTCGGTTGGTGTTGTCACTAATTAACAACGCATTCCAAACGTTATTAGCTGTTGACAAAAGTAAACGCAGTTCCACACAGTTCGAAATCTGCTGCGGAGTGGCGGTTGTCTTTACGAAGATTCCGTTTAATTTCGGCTTCTATCTTGTGAGTAATGTTAGAGTCGTCTTAGCGGCTAATTGGGATACCGTTTGTTCAGGCCGTTCGGAATTCTCCAAGAAAGCATTTCCTCCTCCTCCCCATACTCTGCTTAAACAATAATAACCTCAACTTTCAGAGTACGCAAAACGTATTAAAGAAGTCAGTGCGAGTGAATGCAACCTGGCTTTTGATAGCTTTCCACGCTCTCGCTTGGAATGCGTGGCCGAAGTATGTACACTTCGGGGAACCAAGTAGGGCAGTAAGCGGGATGCGTATTGACCGTCTTGACATTGCTTTTGGACCCGCCGCGGTGGCTCAGTGGCTAAGGCGTTGCGCTGCTGAGCACGAGGTCGCGGGTTCGATTCCCGGCCGCGGCGGCCGCTTTTCTGATGGAGGCGAAAAGCAAAAACGCCCGTGTGTACGAGATTTCGGCGCACGATAAAGATCCCCAGGTGGTCAAAATTAATCCGGAGCTCTCCACTACGGCGCGCCTCATCGCCTGCGTTGCGTCGGCGCGTTAAACCCCACAATCAATCAATCAATTGCTTTTGGCATCACCCGCGAAGTGCTGTGAATGCATATTCTTGTGTCGCCTTTTGGTATCCATTCGGTGCCGTGAATGTTGCTACAAAAAGGTTACTGCTGATAAAACAATAGTGGTGGAAGCGGTAATACCTTGTGTTATGCAACTACTACGACGGCATGCGATTCATCGCAGCGCGTGATGTGTATGAACACTGAAAGCAAACGTTTTAGTTTTACGGCCCTTCCTGTCTGCGCTGCGCACAAACGGTAATCGCACTCATAAGTTTACTCCTTCCACTGACAAAAAATGTCATGACTTTCTTACTTCCTTGAATTTTCTTACTGCTAAAATCATTTCTTGCGACGCTTATTCTCCCACGGCTGCCCGAGCGCGAAACCTGTACAGAACGATGGCAGGCTGCCTTTCGCGATTGTGGCTGTCCTTCGCGCAGCAGTAGCGGTGCTACCACTAATTCTTTCCTGTAGCCTTTTGATCCTTTCGGACCCTGCAACTTGCAATTATACACAACGTCGAACCGCACGCAGCGCGTGTGTTTTTACTTGCGCTGAACGGCCGGTCGCGACATCCACCGACCCGGAGTTGCTATGCGGGGGCGAGAGGCGGCGCTGGAGTCGCGCGCAAACTGCAGTGTCCGGTGCCTATTTCATTCATGTTTGAGCAGTGAATCAATGCTGTCACTCTGCTCGAGTCCTGTACTGTAACCTCGCCCGTCGGGGCATTGTTATTTGGCTTCGGCTCATCTTCAAAAACTTCAAATTGCAATCAACTGCGTTGCACCTTCGGCTGACGAAAAGGGCGGTAAATAGCATTTAAAGTAAACAACTCATTTAGCCTCTGGCGATTGTAGAGCAATTGTTTCAGCCCACCATATGAAGTCATTTCTACAGAAAAAAGAAGAGCATGAATTCTTAGCTATAATTTTTGACTAAGAACGCGAGTTTGAATATCAGGTGCAAGCCCGTAAAGAAACGCCCGAGTGAGTTATTTGTTAACATCGACCAATTACCGTACCTGGAATGCGTAGGCTGTTCTGACAATTTCTGGCCAATTTAAGCGCATTTTTAATGCGAGAACTGTGTTCGAAAGTGCCGTTAATTTTTCTTGCCCCATCCTCCCCCCGATCCACCTGGGACGGCTACGATGACGCACTGTCGAGTCTGCAGGGATAAATTTCTTATTGTTAGTCCATGTAACGTGATTCAGCCTATGCGTGAACTAACGCCGCCTATATAACATTGCTTGTCACGTGAATCGCATTCCAATTGGAACAATATGATAGCTAGTGCGACCGCTCATCCATGGTGTGGAGCGCGGAATCGGGCATCCCTAGGGTGCTTCAAGTTCAATTACACGCTGCGCCGTGCAGGGTTGAGACACGTATACGTCGGCGCCGCCATTTTGGATCCCTCGCTCACCGCCGCAGCAAGTCACTGTAGCAAGACCGCGCTATAACTTTGACCGCAACGCGGTTTACTCGCGAAGTTTGAATAATCTTACTTATTTCACGTTGCTGGGTCTTGTGGGAAACGAAAACAACTCTGCGTTGAGCACTTTGACCCAATAGCGGCGGTACGGGACCGCCTGTACGGCGGCGCTGGCATCGTGGCACTCTAAGTGAGCCCCCGAGACGGGAGAAGACGAGGAAGCTAGAGCGCAGGAAAAGGCAGGAGAGACAAACAGGAAAGTGGCTGTTGGACCATTTTCGGCTGACGCGACAGGCAACTTTATACAGGCGGCGCTGCTTGAGAAAAAAAAAAAAAAATCGATGTTAATCATGCAACAGAAGTCAACTTTTAAGGGATGTGGTAGCATGAAACCGCATTTCCAGCCAGCGTGACGTCATTGCGGTTGTTCGTGTGGAGACCGTGAACGATGCAGACGATTTTCCTTTCGGCCGTCCGCTACAGATAAATTAAGGCTCAAGACAACAATGAAAGGGGCAGACAACCGATTTTTGTGGAGTTGATGTCCTCTAGCTCCTATGAAAGGCAGTGTTTGATATTATGGGTTAACCACAAGGAATTTCTATAAACAGTGGAACCCGGTTCATACATTTTTCACCGGACCGCGAAAAGAAAACGTAACAACCAGGAACACGCAACGGTGAGGAAACCTTCGAAAATGAACGAAAACAGAGTAGTTTCGACTTGCAACCATCTATTTCTGCAACTTCGGCTTTCGAACCTTCAAAAACTCGGGAATGTAGGATTGCCGCTTTTTCCGATCACTGGAAAACGCCACGGGTGGCAATGCAAGGCCCGTAGCAATGTCGACTCTATTCCGCACTGGCTGCTTGTCTACTCTGTCCCTACTGCCACCACTCCATCGCAGCCGATCTCCACCACCTCATCTGACACTGCCCCAAGTTTTCTCGATTCCGTACATTCACTCCACCTCACCACGACACCTCAACCTACATCGACCCAACACCCCTCTCACACGACACACTCTTCGAAATCGCCATTATGCCACAAAAAGCGGCCTAGTACGGGCAATTTAGCAGTGGTCTGCACGACGACTTCTGAAGAGAACCCTTGAAACCGGCATCATAAGAACAGTGCTCCGTCCTCCCCATTCTCTCCCCCCCCCACCCCCGACCCCACCTGGCCTTTGGCCTTCCTTTCTAATAAAGTTTACAACAACAACAACTCTGTTTAGTACGTCAAGCTTTTCCTGAAGGGAAAGCGCCTCCCGTTTTTGCGACGCCATCAAGGCACGACAAAGTTCGCGGTTGCAAGTTCAACGGTGTTCTCAAAGCTTGAAGCGCACGATGACAACAAGAGCGCGTGATATTCTTGCGGTCGTGCTTTTATGGAAAACACGCACCTCCAGCATTTCGAAGTTAAACGGGAATTTTTTCACCACTTTTTTCCTGACTTAAAAAATTCTTCATCTGTTTCTATGACCTACCGCATTCCCCCCTTTGCTCTCCGAAGTTTTCTTGACTGCCAACCCTTATTTTATTCACCCAGCCCAACATTTCCCATTTTTCGGATTCCCTATATATATATATAAATATATATATATATATATATATATATATATATATATATATATATATATATATATATATATATATATATATATATATATATATATATATATATATATATATATATATATATATATATATATATATATAATAGTGAGAGAGAGATGAGTTTTGAAACGTGCAAGAAAGAACTTTTTAAAGAAAGATGTAACAATCGAACAACAATCTGTCAATCTCTTGTGCCGTCTAAGCGCTGTTGTTCAATTGTTATTTATGTGCCGACAAGCCCGTACTACCACGCTTTTTCGGAAAGATATGGCCAACTTCTTGGTTAACACTACCGGTGTAGGAGGACGGGAAAAGGAGCATACTCAATTTAGTGACACCAGGTTAGTAACGAATAGAAAACTAAATAATGCTATTGCCATTGACACAATCTTAGACCTATACAAATTTTACAAATTATTTTTATTTCTTTCCTCATACAGAACGAGATGGAGCTCTTAAAAATAACATCAAATCTTTGCCACGTTGTTTGCGGTAGCGTCCCTGCACTTTTTAAATCTTCCAACACGTCTAAGAATATGATATTCGCTTCTGCGAACAGTTCATACGGAAGCAAAGGCCGAAGGTTAGCCTTCGCGAGTCTTCCGCTGTTTACTGCCGTCTGCGCCGCGATGCGAACCTCTAAGGGCGCTGTTCCGCTCAATTAAGGAGCTGATTTTTTTTTTCGCTTCTAAAAGGAGCGTGACATTTAAAAGCGCATGCCATCTTGGAGGAAAGACCTGTGTTAAGTCCAGCCCTGAATGTGCAAAGCAGGGGAAAATCGCAGTGACGTCTGCAACTTCAAATCGCTGTTCATGCGTCAGCCAGACCTCTTGCTCTGCTGTGAGCTCTTCATTGGCTGCAAGGAAAGGTCGGTCTGGCAACAGAAAGGTACGAAGAAAAGTGTGCAATCTGCCCTAGGCAACAAGCAGCGCTAGATGCTCTGGCGACAAGCAGGGCGAGCTCTAAACAGTTCGGATTTGTTATAAACTTCAGACGGACCATTGGGGTATTCAAGGGTCGTGGTCTCTGTACGAGGCTTTTATTTTCTGTAAACAAAAACAGCCGTAACAAAATGTGTCGACAAATATTTGGGCTCTCCGCAAAGAGGCGGGGCGCGTTATGGATTAATTAATTCATGCTTATGACAACCGGTTATGAAGACTAGAGGGTGGCGGTTTTTTGTCCATTTTCGTTTTTCACTCGGAAGATAAGAGTGTGTGAGGTAAACAAAGGCCAACAAGTTTATTTTTCTTGACGCCTAGGCCACCCTTTTCGTACTGTCCTTAATATACTGGCGTAGTCAGCGGCAGACGTCATCACAAGCTGATTTACGTCGGCTTAGCTGTCAAACCCACAACCCGAAAAGAACACAGAAAAACAAACACGCATGAACGAAATCCCCGCTTCTCCAGAAGAGGGCATCAACAGCAAGCAACATGAAAAAAACTTATTCATCTACGACACACACTGTAATATCAAACAGAAGTAATAAGTAATGTAGGAAGGCCAGAGATCAGCAGTAAAATGAAAGATAAAAATGACGAAATAAGACACTGAAAAACGTAAATGTTGGAGGTAATATGGTGTCCCGCCTAGAACCGTAAATCTTAAAAGGCGTATTCCCAACTGACACGACTTCTATTAAAATAAAAAGACACAACTCCAAGAAGGTGCAGTTTAGTTTGCTTGGCTAAAAATGATCGATATAATGACTTTTATTCTAATCTTGCACATTTTGCCGGGTCTGTAGTCGTAACACACTCTTTTATGTATTTCTGGCGGAATTGGGCACATTTATAGATTTGCAATACCGCGACAAGCAGTATTAATTAAAATTACTTTGAAATGGTACTTCCGGAAGACATGCGTGGGTAGTTCATCTTCGAAGCCAATTTTGTGCTAAAACTTATACACGAGAAACACACAATATGCTCATACATAATGCTCATACGTCCTGTTTCGCAGGGCATAGAAAATCAACCATTTTTGCAGTTGTTTCGACAGTGACAGATGTTCATGATCCCGACTACCACTTCACTGCCCTTTTGCCTCTCCAGAACGCAGCCACGACCTGACTGCTTCAAACTGTAACACGCTGACGCAGGATACAGGGTATGGGAAGTTTACAAAAGGTCAAGAAAGCAAGTACAGTTCTTGTACACTCGCGGCTTAACTTGACATGCGAGGCTTGCCTACTGTAATAATACGCTGCTACAAGGCAAGAGGTACAACGAAGTACTCCATCTTTTGGCAGCCAGTTACACCCTGCAGTTACTTCCCTTAAACTTATACAGAGCGACGTTTTACATTGGAAGTATTTTTTCCTGAGTTTACTCCAACTCCTGTATACGTTGTGCCCGTTTAGCTGCTGGATGCCTTTTATTTTTGCTGAAATTGTTTTATAGCTAACAACGAACGTCAATTTACACGTTCCTTCCTTGTAAGCATGCCCAAAACAGTGCAATCATCTGCGTTTACTGGCATTTAAAAGAGAAATTTCTGCTCTGGTATAATTTGAACATGCTAACGATATGTTTGCATTGCTAATCTCTGATCGGTACGTTTCTTTCCCTCTCTTTTTTCGAAGCTTCTGCACAAGTTGTCAACATGGCTGCATGAGCATAAATTGACATGAGCATCAAGAGAACGGGAAGGAATATGTATTTCTCAAATGCCGCGTTTGTTTTTCTGAAAATCCTAAAAAAACAATCGGAATTCTCGCACGCCGAACGAGTCCGCTGCTGTTGCACTTCTAACACGAAACCAGATGTGACATTACGAAACATTTTAGCCCAACAAGAAACACACCCAAGAGAGGAAAAGACATGCGCATTCTCCCGTTACCTCCTGTATTGTTTCTTGTAGCGCAAATTCAGTGACAAGCACATACTCCATCTGTAGGAAATATGGTTCAGATGTGACAGCGCTTTCTGCTTCGGGGATATTAAACAAATGTCACGAGTCGTCCCAGCTCAAAACAAGTGAAGAGACGCTGCGTATTTTCCCTTTGACAACCAAAGTTGCAAGCATTAGCTGCCCGTACCCCTATCAATTTCAGCCGCGTGTAATTAGTGATGTTTATTAAATTCACTCAACGTAAGGCAGTGGCCTCACTAACATACCCTTTTTTTTAGAAATTCTGGCATCTTATCAAGTTTCGGATGAATCAAGACAAACGATGTTTGAGGGGAAATTTTTCCTTTCGGTCTCCAAATATTAGACGGTTGAGCACTGCGTTCACAGGGTACCTGGTTTATCTCCTCCTGCCGATGCTGCCACAGGGCGAGTATGGGTACTCCTCGTACGGGATGTGCTCGCAGATGAGCGTCGTCATGCTCGTCTGCGCGTAGTACTCCACGTAGTTGTCCATCTGCCCGTCGACCACGACCAGGGGAACGCGGGCCACGTACGACTGAATCTTCCACGTCTCGAGTCCCACTTGGAGCAGGTACTTGGTCCCCTTCTTGGTCACGCACTCCTGTATCCTGCTCCACTTGACGCCGGTGCCTTCGACGCACTTGGGTCCGGCCAGGTGCGGCTGATAGCTGGTGGACATGCAGGCCAGGATCTTGATTGCCGTGAGCTTCTTCTTGACCACTTTGACCACGCACGTCTCGATCATGTTGCCCATGCACTCGTTGCTCCCGTGTTGGCAGGTGAAGTGGGGAACCGTTGCGTTGACGTTGTCGACGTGGGCCTTGCCGAACGGGAGGATCGTGACGTCCATGAAGGCGCCCAGCTTCTGGAAGGTGGGGTACAACTGGCCGTAGATGAACCTCCGGCTGAATGGGCAGTGCGACTCGTAGACCACCACAACTCTCACTTTCCTCGTTATGATGACGGAGAGATCGGAAGGTTTCTTCTTGGCAACCGTAGTTGTAGTCGGGGCTGGAGTAGTGGTTGTCGTCGTGGTAGTGGTTGTCGTCGTGGTAGTGGTTGTTGGTATAGGTGTTGATTTCTTTTTCCAGGTCCAATCAAACCACTTACTCCACTTATCTGCGAACGGAATCTTGAATGGAAAAGACTTCTTGTATCCCTTTTCGGATTGATGTCCTCCATTTATATCGTTATCGTCGGCTTGATCGACCTCATTCCCAGTGAGGAGTTCAGGCGCCCCTGCTGCCATTCCTGCTACACACCACATCACCAACAACATCACGAGAGCATGCCACGGGAAACCACCGGTACTAACGCGCGTCATTGTTCGCGCTGACACTCCACGAACGGCGGTGTTAGCGGCTCCGTGTGAAGTTCGCAGCCTGCAGAAGATACAACCAGGTCGCTCCCGAGCACAATGACCGATCTATCGTGAAGCTGCCACGGGCGGCGCGCGAAAGGGAAGTGACGTTGCGTTTCGTCACTTCCTCCTTACCTTTGAACGCGGAACAATGCCGACCCTCGGAGCTGAAGCAAAGAGTGAAACACAATAGCGCCTCCGGGAGTGTGACATTTTGCGGGCTGGTGCCATATGGGAGAGAACGAGCTCGTGTTTGGCGACAACTTCCCCACTCCGGCTCACTTCAAGCGTTCCTTCTATGCCTCCAGCAACCTTGACTTTTATTTCATTTCAGCTGCGGCACTCATTCGAATCTTCTAATTTATTTTTTCTAGCAATTGTTTTGCGATTTTCTTGTCATTTGTTTCTTCGTGTTTCCTTTCGACCTTCGACCTATGCGCTTGCAAAGACTACGATAATTATACGCTGCCAGCTGCCGGCTTACTTTAAACTCTACAAACGGCAGACAGGGAACGCCATTTTTCCAGTAATTAGGCGTGACATTTGGATCTCTTTTTTGAAAATTGTTTATTGTTCACCGCCTACAGTCGAAACAAAATTTGTTCCTTACATATTCATGTCTTTTTTGGGGGATTATACATGTATTTATTATATATTGCAGTGAGCCTCCTGACACTGTGTTTTTAGCCCTGACCAGTACCAAAGTGTACTTTGGTAGTGCTCTTCTACGGCAAGAAAGGTGTCATGTGATACTTTTTTTAACCGTTCGGTTAGGCGCGAACTGATAGTGAACTTAGCTCTCTGGATCGACGGCAGTGCTTATGCATGGAGTCTTCTGTTACGGCTACAGCCGTTCCTTGAGTTTGCGCATTCGCGAAAGCATTTATTTTTTGCCATTGTTTGTCTTTTTTCTCTAACGCGTGTTCTAAGTTGAACTGACAGTCAGAGATATTCCTTTCTACATTCTTGCGCAACGACAGTCCTGTGTTTATGCGCGGTTTCTTTCTGCAAAGTTTAGAGACCAGTGGTAAGTATTTTGTGATTTTCCTTGTCTCGGAAACGTTTTCTCAGTTTGGATCTTTTGTCCACTTAGTTTGTCCGAAATGAATATGTTATAGACTATGGCGCGAAATTTGAGTTATAAGTTGCATTGCACGCTAGGTCTACCATATCTACCCAAAGAATACATTCTAAGCAACCAATTATTGCTGGAAGAAGGCATTTTTTTATTGGGAGGATGCCAGGAAGTCGGTCAACCGGCAGTAGTATAACCTAGACAGAATTATCTAGTGCGCCCTGCAGGAAAGCAAACTTTCTCTGACGACGATGATGAATGATCGTGGGTGAAGTGAAAGAGAGAGAGAGAGTGAAAACATCTCTCTCTCTCTCTCTCTCTCTCTCTCTCTCTCTCTCTCTCTCTCTCTCTCTCTCTCTCTCTCTCTCTCTCTCTCTCTCTCTCTCTCTCTCTCTCTCTCTCTCTCTCTCTCTCTCTCTCTCTCTCTCTCTCTCTGTGTCTTCACCCATGATCAAAAAATGCTTCCCGGTGCCGGTATCGCAAATAGGTTCCTCGCGTTATGAAGCCGGCGTCTATCCGATTGCTCAATTCGTTTGTTTGTCTTCTCCACGTGGTATTTGTTTCATTGTAGGGTTTAACGCGCCGACGCAACGGAGGCGATGAGGCGCGCCGTAGTGGAGGGCTCCGGATTACTTTTGACCACCTGGGGATCTTTAACGTGCGCCGAAATCTCGTACACACGGGCGTTTTTGCTTTCCGCCGCGGCCGGGAAGCCAACCCGCGTCCTCGCGCTCAGCATTCCACATGGTATTTATTGCACTACATGTCAATGTAGGAAAACGATATTTACACATGGTCGAAGTGGTTTGCAAAACTCAGACCACAAAACAACCAGTCACGAAAAGAGTGGCGTTGCTCTGCCTGCTGTAAGGCTGTTATCCACAAGACTCTAGGCCTAACTCCCTATTTTGAGGTTTAGGACATTTAGGCCTAACGTCACATCTTGGGGTTTAACTTCTGAAACCGGCATCCACTCAAAAAATCGCTCACTGAACGCCAGGCAGCAGGTACCGATTCGCGACGTACATTCCAAGCACGGATGTCAGGCCACGGAGCGCACCCCCGAGAGTTGCTAAGCATATTCTAGAAAAGTTAAGCGTACTATTCATAGAGCAACTCATACTCGCAGTGTGCGACTGGCCAATCACAGAATCCCCCACGGAAAAGCTTCGCCGTCAACCATTGTCGCGTTTAAATGGAGGGGTGCAAGATTTTCTGCAAGTCAGCTTGTTTTATACAGTGGTCCGAGGTGTGCCCTGGCTGAAAGCTGCTACAGCAGCCTCCAGTTCGGGTTTCTGGCGGCGAAGGCGGGTTCTTTCGGAACATTGCTTGCTAACCTTGGTGTCTTCATTTGTTTGTTGCATACGCGCTGCTTTTTTTTTTTTTTTTTTTTTTTTGCGCGGCGTTGTCGGTGATGCTACTTTCTTCTTCATTCTTCGGTCGCCGGAAAATGAGGAAGAACACGACCCCGCTACAACCAATTTGTTCCGGATTTTGCATCTACCGGGGCGTGAATAATCGCCAGCAAGGGTCCGCGCCACCAGCACGCTCCGGCTTGCCGTAAATTGTTTGAGGAGGGTTGGCTTTACCGCAACACAGAGTAACTTCACCGCACTGCCTCAAACTTGAATGACGTGCGCCGAGGGTAGTGACGCGCTAATTCGTAACACTGTCTAACCTTAAAGAGACCCTGCAACACTTTCGATAAACGGTTTCACTCTTTCCTTCGCGTCTGGAAGCACTGCGAAAGCTACAGTTATCTCCGTCACGGAGCGGCACTACGTGATTTGCTCGTCGCACCAGGGGCGTTATTCTCGTAACTGTCCCTTTTGAAAACGTCCCTTTTGCGTCCCTTTCATCGTGACGTACTTCCGGTTAAGCAGTGGGCCTTTAATTGAAATACCGTAACTGTTCTTGCAAACGCATTTTAAAGAACTAAAACCGTATCAGAGTATATTTTATGTGTTTATTGTTCCGCGAGCGAATCAACAATAAGGCGACGAAAAATCGTCTGCTCCAAATCGTCTGCTCCGAGTAGCCACGGCTCATAGCTTCGCCGTGCTTGCATGGCGTCACATCCGGGTGTACGCTTGTAGCCAATCAGGGCTCGCTCAAAAGGGACAGTTTTGAAAGGGACACAAAAGGGACAAAACACGGGAATACCGTCCCAGATACGCCTGCCGTTTCTGCTTTGTTTTTGTAGCTTCATTTTTAAAGTTGCTATCGAAGAGCATTCATTGCTGCAACAATGAAAAACGGCCAACAGCCGCTAGATGGCCTCAGTGACGTAATTCGAGTAAGGTCCCTGAAAGAAAGTAATTTTAGGGACCTTAAATTCGAGCCGTCGAAGAGCGCCAAGACCGAGAAAGAGAGAATAATCTTTTGAGCGAGTTTCCAAGTTTTCTGATGAGCATAGAGCAGTATATTTTGGCTGAGGTACTTTGCGACCCCCTAATCTAAGTACTGTGTGTTGGGTGACCATGGTTCTGCAGCCATTTAATGTTTCAAAAAAAAAAGTTAGAGAAAGTGTTGCAGGGTGCCTTTAACGAAAACAATATGGAGTCGACATACTAAGTATCTATATGGACTCGACATACTAAGTATCTGTTTTATGTACCGGCTCATATGACGCCATTATTTAAGTTAGGAAATGTACAATTTAGCTGGAGATTTAAAAATTTGGTTAAATTGCCTTCTTTCTCAGTGAATGAAGCATCTTTTCCGTCCGGGAAAGCACTTGGGGTACTATGAAACACCTAATCTTTCGAATAAAACAAACTTTTGTTTTAAGTGCAATGCACTTCTTAAGCGACCCTGAACCTGCGTCCACCGGCGATGTCCGCGCACGTGGAGATGGGCGCGCGCAGCCTGGCCGCTGACATGGCACACACCCACGTGGGGGATTGGCCAGGAATCTCCTCGTCTTCCTTGGCAACGGGGGGAGATGGGCGCGCGCTGCCTGGCCGCTGACATGGCGCATACCCACGTGGGGGATTGGCCAAGAATCGGGCGTGAGAAGGGCTAATGCACCTGCTTAAAGGAGTACTGACACGAAATTTCAAAGCTGAGATCCGCTCTAGCAATCAAGTACAACGACAACACAAATAGGTGTCTGTGAATAAATGCATCTTTCTTTGTAGTTGTGTGTGTGTGTGTGATCTCTCTTTCGCGAACATTACCGAACCGCGCAAATTCAACTCGTGCATTCGCACTTTCACATTCTTCCCCTCGGGGAAATGCGGGGACATTTTTGTCTTCATGGCTCTTGTAAGGAAAACTCTTCCCCCGCACATTTGGCGCCACGCGAAATCAGTCCGGACGCGCCTCTACAGGGCCCATGCTACTAATGACAGGGGAGGCGCCGGGAAACTTTTAAAGCAAAGCTTTAGTGTTGCCGATGGCGTCTGTTGTGCGAAAGCGCCCTGCAGGAAAGCCAACCTTCTCTAACGAGGATGATGAAAGATCATGGTTGACGTGACAGAAAAAAACGGCCCAGTGGCCGGAATCGATCAACAGTCCGTCGCATTATGAAGCCGGCGTTAAACCGATTGCTCGATTTCGACATGGTCGAATATCAGTACAAACTCAGACGACAACCAAAGAATTCGTCAGGAGAAAGCTTTGCGTTCAACCATAGTCCTCGATAGACGGAGCGGTGCACGATTTTATTATTGACGGTGACAAAAAATTGGTTACTGGGCAATAAAAATAACGTAGTGTTTTGTAGTAGTAGTACTTTGGGACGTGGAGGGGAAATGTACATGACGTGAGATACTGTGAAGAGAATCGTGAAGTATCGGCCGAATCAATGTTTGGGATATAATGTGCCCGTACTGTTACTGAGCTGACCATCTTGTACAAAAATAAACTACTAACTCTTGAAGGTTCCCGCCCCAGAAATGTTTACTTTAAACGCCTGCAACGTTTGTTAACGTAAATTATTAATTATGACGAGTGATCGCTTTCTTGCCTGCAAGGGTTAAAATGCACAGAACCAAAAATTTAGTCTCCAGAGTTTTCTTTTCACTGATCAGGCCGTTGAGTGAATACACTAAGCACATTTATTCATGGTGTGTCTAGGGACACTTGAAGCGCTCATTAACGCTACAGCAGCTCTCACGGGCAACGACGCGAGGGCAAGAATACCTAAAACGTTCACAATGCATAGAAAACGCCAATAAAACAGCGCCATTTTTTTAAGAATCATCAAGTCGACACAGTCATGTAGGCCCATAGCGCATCCCTGTTACACAAATGCTTTTCTCAACTAGTGTCGGCCTGCCGACAAGAGCCACGAGATAAGCATCTCATTGGGTAGCAAACACAGTTTCCACCGCAAGGTGCGGGTAACCTTCTCTATATACCAAATACGAAAACAAGGAAAGCTAAGAAAGTTGCGGCGAGGAGTTCGACGCATGTGACGATTCCTCGGTGCATGCATCTTCGGGGAGATTCAGCTCGTCATCGAGGCGTCTTCCACCTCAGAGTCATGCTTAAGAGTGCACTCTCGCGAGACTTTCCTGGGACACCTAAAGGCCTCGCGGAAGTCTGCGTTCTGCGTGGTGACGTCCGACAGCACTCGCCGCCGAACCGTTTGGACGGGATACCTGCCGTCGCAGTAGTGGTGGAACGCCAAGAGTCGATAGAAGACCTGGCTGAGAGAGAAGTGCCACTGTCCCACGTAGTAACGCAGATCATGCCAACCGGGGCGCCTGGACACGCGTAAGCACGAGCGCAGCGCCAGATGGGGCCTTTTGATCAAAGAATCTTGAGGTACTCCGGAGTTGCACGCAGCCAGAGTCAGCCTGTCGGCGCTCGCCCGCTGTGTCCAGTCTGTTTCGAAGACATCGGACCAGATTAGGTCCGCCATCAGGAAGCCCGTGACGGCACCTCGCAGGAGGCCGCTCTTGCGGTCTAGCTCCATGAACGCGTAGACTGTGGTGGGAATGTAAATGTATCCGGGCGTTCTGGCGTTCGACCACAGGTTGTTGGCGTATGCCAAACTTTGAAGAACCCCCGGCGGCGTCCGGTACGTCTTGCTGGTCAGTCGGTGTCCCCGAATTCGGAGGATGTTGGCGAAGTAACCCGCTCCGAGGTCGGGAAACTCAAGGTCGAGCGGAAACACGTGGTACGGAAGAACGAGGCTTAAGTCCCGCAGCTTGCGGTCGGCGAGAGGGGCGTCTCGGGGGTCGACGATCTCCTTCACCTCGGTCGCAATTGCCTCCTTCAGTAGTTCGAACAGTGTCATGAGGGCTTGGTTGTGCTCTGTCTTTGCCTCGAACGGGAGCAGGGAGTTGATTGCCCACATCGGCATCAGTGTCATGCTCTGATTGACACAGTATTCGTGGATACTGGTCAAGTTATTGCTGGTGGATAAGCTGCTCTGTAGCAGATGGAAGGCCATTTCGGTGACGATAAAAGCGACGGCCAGGGCTGGACGTCTTTCATCCAGTAAAATTCGGAATCGGTGAGCAAGCACGTCGAATGGAGAATGATAGACTCGGTCGCTCATGGGAGCGGTTGTGCAGGCTTCAACTGTGTCCTTCCACAGCCTCGCCGACACTCTCGGCACGATGTCGCCTAGGGCTCGGACGTCGGATTCTATCGTTCCGTCACCTTGGACCTTGCGAAGAGCGGACGCGAACAGTTCCAGCTGCCTGAGTGTAAGGTTCATCTTCAGCTGTGTCTCGACTTCACCCATGACTCTGCGTAAATAAACGCCCACGCCAGGCTGGGACAGAGTTTTGTCAGAGAACGCTCCAGGCGCAGCAAGCACGAAAAGTGGCAGCGGACTATTAATGAGTGACGCGTGCGGGAGATTTCTGGGGTAATATCCATAAAGGAACTGAAACATCGTCAAGCTGCCATGGAGGCCGTATTTTAGGTTCGCCTTCATAATAAAGGCAAATATTCCCAGCTTGCTCAAGGGCGGCGCTAGACTGAACGTTTCGAATAAGGCGCGGACGGCTTCTTTAGGCGCATCCTGGTGTTCATGCTGCGCCGCAGTGCATGATTGGTAGTAGGTGAACAGTGCGCGTCCTGGGTCTGTCCGCGAAAAGCCGAGCAAACCTTTGCCGAGCTCCCCTCGCGAAGTGAAGGTGGGGGAACCACTGTGGCCGAGTGTATATTTGTAGCAGGCGAACATGTAGAAGTCTTGGCAGGGGTCGAAGCTCTCGTTTCCCGCCGACCAAAGTGCGCCCAGCTGCTGCCGGTAGCCCTTCCCGAGTCCGTAGACACTGCTTTCGTCATCGCTGTCTTTTGGGCCGGGAATTGCAGCCGCAGGGAGGGCTAAGTAGGCGGCGATGCCAGTGACCAACAGGACTGTAGTCAGGGAGAGGGCCATTGCGTATTCGTGCAGGAAAGTGGGGCACGTCGTTGATGCGTGTGGCTGGTTCTCGGGTTCTTGGGCTGGTTGGCTGGTAGTGGCTGGTTCTTGGGTTCTGGACTGCCCAGGACTGGAGCTGCAGTTTGGTGCTGAAGTGACCTTAGAAAATTCTCGATAATTTGAGAACGAAGAACGAGTCTCCGTCGCGTTGGGCGGCCGGCGTAGCTTTGAGTCTGACATCCCGGTGTGGCAAACGGGCGAAGCGCTTGATCGGACAACGACAGTTGTTGTCGTCGTTGTTCCTCTTCTGGTGGACATACCCACGAGGATGATTGGCCAAGAAACGGGGATGGAGACGCGCGTGCTACTGCCCAGATCGCGTACTATGACACAGCGTCATCATTTCAAGAACAGTACCGATGACAATGGTGCTGATTTCTATTTCTTCTACATAGGAAGGTGCGGTACGTGATGCAAGTGCTCGGGATCTAAAATAACATAGGTCACATCCTCATTAGGTACAAAACTTCTTGGCCAATCCCCCGCGTGGGTATGTGCCATGGTCTGAGGCAACCAACCAACCAAACAAGTGCTCCACTGTGCGCGAGCAAATGTGCAAAGGCTGCACCGCGTGTTTGCCGTATTTATTTGGTGGTCTACTTGGGAGCGGATGAGTCGCACGACCCTGTTTTGACGCGTCCGCTGCGGGGGTCTGTCACTGGCACATCTTTTTCTGCGTCAACTTGTAAACCGCCTTTTCTTTCTGCGGGATGTGCAAGATCCTTTCTTACGCACCGTTATTTGGTACGCTTGGGCAGGTGTCTTACCACAGTATGTTGTTAGTTCAACCAAACCATTAGACGGAGGTATTCACGGTTATTTGCGTGAAGTTGTCCAAGCTGCTCAATTTTTGTGCACACGATTTTCCAGGGAATACTTGTGAAATGTACCGAGGAAAAAGTTGTATAGAGATCTCCTTGATGTTTGCTTGCCAGTTCCACTGTATAGAACGTTGTACCGTGCAGGAACTGGGCAAGATGTACTGAAACGGGTCAAAGTAATGGCGGTTGCACCTGGTGAAATCCTTTTTCTCTAAATTTCACGCCGGTGTTCTACCTGTGAAAACGTGGATGCAGGAGAAGGGCCTCTTTGTTCCGTGTGGTGTGGACTGTACCCTATGTAAGAAGCCCGAAACAATCGAACACGTGTTCCTGGATTGTTGGGACGCGGTCTTTCTGTGGGATGTGCTACAGCGTATCCTGAAATATGATTTCCCTCTTGATTGTCACGGTATACTATCCCTGTGTGTAGAAGACGCTAATGGTGAACCTTACGATTTGTTAATGCTTTTAAATGCAGAGCATTTCTTTAACTCACAATGTCACCCGGCGTTGTCGGCGTGCCTCGGCGTCCGCAACAGCCGTTCCACGTGCGCCCTCTCCCCCACTTCTCCTCTTCCGCATCACGCTACCCTTCTCGCTCTCAACAACAGGTCCGTACCCCTCCCCCTACACTATATAAAAAAATAATACTTTCCGGTGCCTGGTTTCGATCCCACGACCCTGCGGGCGGAACGCAAGGTACATGGTGCTCTACCCACTGCGCCACAAAGCCGACACAGAATGGAAGGCTACGAACGCGCCTTATATCCTTGACTCATTCAAACTACGTCAAGAAGCTGCTGATACAACGCATTCACTACCACCAACTCCCCAAACACTAAACGTTAACGCAATACACCCACCCCCTATGCGACGCATTTACTCGAGTCCCCCTCGCGGGGAGATAGGCCCTTTTTTTTGGTCTTGCACAGGATATGGAGGTCTCGCATGGCATTCCGCGACAGTGATATCGATGCCAGGCCAGCGAGGCAGTACTTCTGCGAGAACGTCAGAAGAATCGTAGAAGTGTGGAAGGTCCAGCGGTGTGTACCGGACTGGCTTATGAAGGTGTAAAAAGTATTGAACATGCCGCGTTTTTAATTGAGCTACGCTAGCGACCATAGCGTTAGCGATTTTACCCTTGTTCTTCATGCCTTTTTGTTTTTGTTGATGTCAAAACCCGGAAATAAATTAAAAAAAACGGGCGTAGCCTAGTGGGTAGGACGACTGACACTAACTCTGTCTTGTCTACCAGACACGGGCTCGAATCTTGCCGGTGCCTGTGTGAGTTTTTGCGACTGTAAATGCTATGCGCATGGACGCGGACGGACATTGTGTGGTACTAATGTGCTCCGCATGTAAAAAACGCTCTCCGTTGCCGGAATCGAACCTGGGTCCATCGCGTTGTGAAGCCGGTGCTAACCGACTGCTCCATTTCGATATTGCTGAAGCGAACGCCGAGCAGCAGGTGCCGATTCGCGCCGTACATCCCACACTCAAACATTAGGCCTACGGAGTGCACACCTGAGAGTGCTGTGGGTATTTTATAAAAGCTGGGCGTACGTCCACAGTAGTACTCGCAGTGTGGGATTGGCCAACCAAGGAATCCATCACGAGAAAGCTTCACGTTCAACCATCGTCGTCGTTAGACGGAGGGGTGGCATTCCTTCTTATAGATACCGCCATGGCGGCCTGTAACCAGGCCGCTGTGGCGGTATCACCAGGTGACCGACAACCGACGACCACTGACTAGACTGCACACTCGAACTATCGGAAAAGCATGTTTGAGAGGATCACTACTGATGGCTGCGACCCAGTACGAGGCGATAGAGGCCTTCGTGGACGCTGGTGCCCAGGATGGCGTTTTATCTACTGCGATACAGTGTCCCGTCTATCCTGACGCCTACCAAATCATCAGCACCCTGCCCTCTCTACTGGCGGCGCTCACAGCCATCCGGGATGGCCTACAGGCACTAACTCTGGCCCTACAGCGCGCCCCCGTGGGTGCCATCATACATCTTTATACGGACTTCACCGCGACAATACGGGATTTACGCCAAGTATCGAACAATTGTACTATTTCAAGGGACATCCACACACTACTAGACACGTACCCCTGCCCTCTCAGGCTGGTGTGGGTTAGGCGGAATACGCTCCCCGCTCACATTGCAGCGGATATGGCTTGTCACCCGACGTATATTCTTCGGGCGCTGCCAATGTTAACAACCGGTCCGATAGAAAACTTTCTCCAACGGAAAGACGATCTGCGTCGCGCCACACGTGCCCTCATCCCACCGTGTGGAACGGACCTCCTCAGTAGACTTGCTCGCTGGGAAGAGGTTTTGCTGCCCAGACTTCGCGTTGGAGTTGCGCTTTCACCTGCTGTGACCTGGGTGTGGCCACCACGCTACCATGCCCCGTTCGATGACACCTGCCCCTTCTGCACAGCTCCTGCCGAACAAGCTGATGCGGACCATCTCATATGGTGTGTCCTTCACTGGCCTCAGCCAGAAAGCGACACCTGAGAGGCACAGGCCTCCACCCTGGAAGAACCCCGACCTTCAGCGGTGGCTCTGCGGACCCCACCACCGCTCCCTTATTGACTTCCTTCGAGAGACGGGTGCCCATGTATATTTGTAAATAAGTTATTTTATGACAACGTGCATTCTATCGCAAAAAATGCCGCTTTCTGTTCATTGTTAATGTCTGCGGAGATGTTCAGCGTCAGTTCGTCTTCTGAAGAAATTGGAAAGAGAACAGTGTATGGAACGTTGAACAGTATAGGTGATATGTCACATATAACCGAAAACTACAATCATCGTCGTCATCATCCCCATCATCATCGTTGATTGATTGATTGTAGTGTTTAACGCACCGACGCAAAGGAGGCGATAAAGCGCGCCGTAGTGGAGGGCTCCGGACTAATTTTGACCACCTGGGGATCTTTAACGTGCGCCGAAATCGCGAACACACGGGCGTTTTTGCTTTCCGCCTCAATCAAAGAAGCGGCCGCCGCGGCCGGGAATCGAACCCGCGTACTCGCACTCAGCATTCCACGTGGTATTTATTGCACTACATGTCAATGTAGGAACCGATATTTACACATGGTCGAAGTGGTTTGGAAAACTAAGACAACCAAAGAACCAGTCACGAAAAGAATGGCGTTGCTCTGCCTGCTGTAAGGCTGTTATCCACAAGACTCTAGGCCTGACTCCCCATTTTGAGGTTTAGGACATTTAGGCCTGATGTCACATCTTGGGGTTTAACTTCTCAAACCGGCATCCACTCAAAAAATTACTCACTGAACGCCAAGCAGCAGGTACCGATTCGCGACGTACATATACGTACATTCCAAGCCCGGATGACAGGCCCACGGAGCGCAAACCCGAGAGTTGCTAAGCCTATACTAGAAACGTTAAGCGTATGTCACAAACTCGAGCGTACGACGTCTAAAAGTACCTTATAAATTTTTCATTTTATTGTACAGCGCCTAATTCTTCTTGCAGTCGTTCGATTCGTTCAGTTCGGTTCTATTCGCCCGAGACAAGGCTGGAAGTTTCTCGAACGAAGAGGCTGTAACACGATCTCACGCCGGCTGGCCGGCCAGAAAACAACAAAAATGAAACCTCCGCCGCTCCGGTTTCGTCGAAGCTTCCAGTACTTTCGAGGAGGTGCGCGTGGCCTTGCCAGTGCTAAAGAGCGTCGATGATTCTAGAAGGGAGAAGAGTGAAGTTATTCGCTGACGGCGGCGGGTGCGTTGTGTGTTGTGTTGTGCTCTCCCTCTCCGCGCCGGCAAGGTTATAAAAGGAGGAGCCGCGCCTAAGAAAACCAGCTACGTTTGGCAGTCGGGATGTGACAACGCCACCTGCCAGTTTGTACATCACACCATCGGCGACCCGCACCCTGGAGGACTCCAACGTACTCCCGGGCCTCGAATCACCGTGATCGTCTCGGACGGCCTGGCCTACAGCGAAGCCACGCTTCCCAGGTAGCCGAATCGCCTCCGACAGCGGTGCATCGTCCGGCCCGGTCGGTGAATATGCTGGGACTCTGTCTCTCATATGCATCGAACTGTTCGTTTCTTTTTAGTTAACTGCTCCGATTCGTAATATTCATTTGTTAACGCTCCTGTTTGTATCATTTTGTCTAATTGGACTGTTTCTTGTATTTGAATTCCATCTAAGTTGTCTGCCATTATCGATCCGTTACCTCGTGCTTGTGTTTGTAACTTGCCTGTCTAAATATAAGTCTTTGTGCTGTTTTTCGTTCAAGGCTCTTGCTCATTCTTGCCGCTCTGGTCGGCGAAAGCCGCACATCAGACGGCCACCCCCTTTGTCACCTGTGCCCTGTGGATTCGGTGGGGTTTGTTGGCTCTCTGGAGTCGACTCCCCATATCTTCTGACAGTGCACCCTAATTTAAGGAAACGGGTGACAGCGTACTACCCATAAAGTAACACATACTCGCAGTGTGCGACTGGCCAATCAAAGAATCCCCAACAAAAAAGCTTCGCCACCAACCATTGTCGTCGTTAAATGGAGGGGTGCAATATTTTCTGCAAGTCAGTTTGTTTTATACAGTGGTCGGAGGTGTGCCCTAGCTGAAAGCTCCTACAGCAGCCTCAAGTTCGGGTCTCTGGCGGCGATGGCGGGTTCTTTGGGTACATTGCTTGCTAACCTTGGTGGCTTGATTTGTTTATTACATACGCGCTGCTTTTTTTGCGCGGCGTAGTTGGTTATTCTACTTTCTTCCTAATTCTCCGGAGACCGGAGAATGAGGAAGAAATTTAATCTTCTCTAATCTAATCCAATCTAATCTAATGAGGAAAAACCTAATCTCGGCGCGATGACATTCAAAAACAGTGAAGGTCGCACCTGTGATGTGACGCTTATGGAAGCGGGCGTCGGTCAGCAGAAAACGACCGCAACCTGAGCTATCGTTTGGTCACCGGCTTTATGATTTTGCCACTACGTACGAAAGTACATCTCGAGGCATCACCACTATCATTATCATGATGGGAAATCATCATCGTCGCTGTGAACATAACCATTACCCTAACCATCCCATCACTAAATGTAAATCGGGGACGTTAATTTTTCCCTCCTCAACATAGGACCAACTAATTTATCAGCCGTCGAGAAACACCCAACTATCTTCGATGAACGTAGGCGATGGCATCTTGCCGACACAAAAGCCGTATCGCAAAGCCGTATCACAAAAGGGATACGGCTTCGGGGCTTGGACTGACAAGCACTGCACAAAATAGAATTTATATTGTTAGACGACTGGCAGCGTTGAGGAGCAAGTTGCAAAGACCCTATATGTTCAACGTAAAGTCTGAATGGGAGCATTCGCTGGTGAAAGTGAGGGGGTGTAATTAGGACAGCCTATTGAAGTGCGCGCAATCACGTCAGCCTGCCCTTGCAGTTGTAAAGTTGGCGATAGCGTCCCCGTACCGAGAACCGTCGCATCCGTCATGTAGAGGTAGCGTGGTGGACAGGGGGCGAGCAGAAGAGCTGCCATTGGTGTTAAAGAGCCGATGGCGAAACTGAACTGCTTCACTGAATGGCGAGAGTTTAACAGCTACGATAGAGGAACAGCAGCGGGCTTGCAGCGTGACTCGGGAAGAGCGACGCTTCATACGGAGACCGAAGTGATCTCACACGAGGCGCTCACAGTGCGGAATTTACACAAAGAATCGTCAACGTTTCCGCCGCCTTCCAGCGCTTTGCGCACGTTCCGAAAGAAGTACAAAGACACAAGAACACCATTTTCTGGTTTCGTGATGGCCGGCGCACGTTGAGTCAGAGAGAGGGGGAAAGGGAGATCTCGGCGAGCGCAGTCTGTTCGTAGAATCAACTCTCAACACGACCCCGCTACAACCAATTTGTTTCGGATTTTGCATCTACCGGGGCGGAATAATCGCCAGCCAGGGTCCGCGCGACCAGCACGCTCCGGCTTGCCGTAAATTGTTTGAGGAGGGTGGGCTTTACCGCAACACAGAATAACTTCACCGCACTGCATCAAACTTGAATTACGCGCGCAGAGGGTAGCGGCGAGCTAATTCCTAACACTGTCTAACCGTAAAGAGACCCTGCAACACTTTCGATAAACGGTTTCACTCTTTCCTTTGTGTCTGGAAGTAATGCGAAAGCTGCAGTTATCGCCATCAACGAAGCGGCACTGAGTGATTTGCTTGTCGCACCAGGTACACCTTCCGTTTCTGCTTTGTTTTTGTAGCTTTATTTTTAAAGTTGCTATCAAAAAGCGTTCATTGCTGCAACTGAATAAAAAACGGTCAACAGCGCCAAGATCAAGTAAGAGAGAATAATCTTTTGAGTGAGTTTCACAAGTTTTCTGATGAGCACAGAGCAGTAATTTTTGGCTGAGGGACTTTGCGACCCACTAATCTAAGTACTCTGTGTGTTGGGTGACACGTTCTGCCACCATTTAATATTCAAAAAAAAAAAAGTTAAAATGTGCTGCAGGGTCACTTTAAAGAAAACGCTCCCCCCGCACATTTTGTGCCCCGCGAAATCAGTCCTGATGCGCTTCTACAGGGCCCATGCTACTAACGACTGTGGAGGCGCCGCGAAACCTCTAAAGCGAAGCTTTGGTGTCCTCACCGATGGCGTCTGTAACGCGAAAGCGCCCCGCAGGAAAGCCAACTATCTCTGACCATGATGATAAATTATCATGAGTGAAGCGACAGAAAAATTACGCCCATCTTCCCGCGAGGGAACCCTGGTGTGATGCGACGCATCGGGGGGTTCAATTGGTGTTTCCGTTGGGTTGATTCTCTTAATCGCGTGAAACGTGTTGTGAACGCGTATGATGCATTTCCATCACATGCGGGTGTTCCTATACGCGGGACGATGGGCGTCATTGTTGTGCCACACCACTCACTGAAGGGACCGTCGCTTACATCAAGTCTTCATCGGAAGAATCAAGTCAAGCACGAAGTAGTAGTCAAGCACGAAATAGTCAAAGCAAGGTCACGTCAGTGCGAGAGCGAGCGCTTGACTGAACCGCAGCGGCGCGATACCCGCTTTATATTCACAGCGATTGAAGGAGAGGAGACAACGGAGGAGAGTCGCGCATGCACGCACTTGCGCGCACCGGAGCAGTTGTTAACGCAGCGAAGCGCGTTCCAAACAAGCGCGCCAGCTGTGGTATGCTAATGAGCCGGAGTGAGAGTGTTGCACACCGCTGTGGGAGAGAAGAACGGAGGAAAGATGCGGACGGACGCCGCGACGACGACGCAGGAGGGACAAGCCCGAGAGCCAGAGATGCGTCGCATCTAAAAAACGGCCCAGTGGCCGGAATCGAACCTAGGACCCTCGCGTTATGAAGCCGGCGTCAAACCGATTGCTCGATTTCGACATGGTCGAATATCAGTACAAACTCAGACGACAACCAAAGAATTCTTAAGGAGAAAGCTTTGCGTTCAACCATCGTCCTCGATAGAAGGAGGGGTGCACGATTTTATAATAGACGGCGACAAAAAATTGGCTACTGGGCAATAAAAATAACGTAGTACTTTGTAGTTGTAGTACTTTGGGACGTGGAGGAGAAAGCTACATGACGTGAGATATGCGAAAAGGATCGCGAAATATCGGTCGAATCAACGTTTGGCATATAAACTGCACGTACTGTTACTCAGCTGATCATCTTGTACAAAAATAAAATACTAACTCTTCAAGGTTCCCGCCACAGAAATGTTTACTTTAAACGACTGCTACGTTTGTGAACGTAAATTATCAACCATTACGAGTGATCGCTTTTTTTTCCTGCAAGGGTAAAATGCACAGAACCTAAACTTTAGTATCCAGGGTTTATTTTGCACCGATCAGGCCATTGAGTGAATACACTAAGCACATTTATTCATGGTGTGTCAAGGGACACTTGAAATGCTTGCGCTCATTAACGCTACAGCAGCGCTCACGGGCAACGACGTGGCGGCAAGAATACCTAAAACATTCGCAATGCATACAAAACGCCAATAAAAAAGCGTCATTTTGTGTTGAATAATCAAGTCGACACAGTCATGTAGGCCCATAGCGCATCACTGTTGCACAAATGCTTTTCTCAACTGGAGTCGGCCTGCCGACAAGAGCCACGAGATAAGCGTCTCATTAGGTAGCAAACACAGTTCCCACCGCAAGGTGCGTGTCAACTTCAATATATACAAAATACGAAAACAAGGAAAGCTGAGAAAGTTGCGGCGAGGAGTTCGGCGCATGTGGCGATTCCTCGGTGCATGCACCTTCGCGGATATTAAGTCGTCCTGAGCTCGTCAACCTCGTTCAGCTCGTCTAAAGCTCGTTCAGCTCGTCCAGATTCGGATGAAGCGTCTGCCGCCTCAGAGTCGTGCTTAAGAGTGCACGCTCGCGAGACTTTCCCGGGACACCTAAAGGCCTCGCGGAAGTCTGCGTTCTGCGTGGTGACGTCCGACAGCACTCGGCTGCGAACCGTTTGGGCGGGATACCTGCCGTCGCAGTAGTGGTGAAACGCCACGAGCCGATAGAAGACCTGGCTGAGAGAGAAGTGCCACTGTCCCACGTAGTAACGTAGATCGTGCCAACCGGGGCGCCTGGACACGCGTAAGCACGAGCGCAGCGCCAGATGCGGCCTTTTGATCAAAGAATCTTGAGGTACTCCGGAATTGCACGCAGCCCGAGTCAGCCTGTCGGCGCTCGCCCGCTGTGTCCAGTCTGTTTCGAAGACATCGGACCAGATTAGGTCCGCCATCAGGAAGCCCGTGACGGCACCTCGCAGGAGGCCGCTCTTGCGGTCTAGCTCCATGAACGCGTAGACTGTGGTGGGAATGTAAATGTAACCGGGCGTTCTGGCGTTCGACCACAGGTTGTTGGCGTACGCCAAACTTTGGAGAACCCCCGGCGGCGTCCGGTAGGTCTCGCTCGTCAGTCTGTGCCCCCGAATTCGGAGGATGTTGGCGAAGTAACACGCTCCGAGGTCGGGAAACTCAAGGTCGAGCGGAAACACGTGATAGGGAAGAACGAGGCTTAAGTCTCGCAGCTTGCGGTCGGCGAGAGGGGCGTCTCGGGGGTCGACGATCTCCTTCACCTCGGTCGCGATTGCCTCCTTCAGTAGTTCGAACAGTGTCATTAGGGCTTGGTTGTGCTCCGTCTTTGCCTCGAACGGGAGCAGGGCATTGATTGACCACATCGGCATCAGTGTCAGGCTCTGCGTGGCGCAGTATTCATGGCTTCTGGTCAAGTCGTTGCTGGTGGATATGCTGCTCTTTAGCAGATTGAAGACCATTTCGGTGATGATAAAAGCGACGGCCACGGCTGGACGTCTTTCATCCAGTAAAATTCGGAATCGGTAAGCAAGGACGTCCAAGGGGGAATGATAGACTCGGTCACTCAAGGTAGCGGTAGTGCAGGCCTCAACTGTGTCCTTCCAAAGCCTCGCCGACACTCTCGGCACGATGTCGCCTAGGGCTCTGACGTCGGATTCTATCATTCCGTCACCTTGTACCTTGCGAAGAGCGGACATGAACGTTTCCAGCTGCCTGATTGTAAGGTTCATCTTAAGCTGTGTCTCGATTTCACCCACCACTCGGCGTAAGTAAACGCCCGCGCCAGGCTGGGACAGAATTTTGACAGAGAACGGTCCAGGCGGCGCCCGCACGTAAAGTGGCAGCGGTTTATTAATGAGTGACGCGGGAGAGAGATTCCTAGGGTAATCTCCGTAAAGAAACTGGTAGATCTCCAAGCTGCCATGGAGGCCGTATTTTAGGTTCGCCTTCATAATAAAGGCAAATATTCCCAGCCTGGTCAAGGGTGGCGCTAGACTGAACGTTTCGAATAAGGCGCGGACGGCTTCTTTAGGCGCATCCTGGTGTTCATGCTGCGCCGCAGTGCATGATTGGTAGTAAGTGAACAGTGCGCGTCCTGGGTCTGTCCGCGAAAAGCCGAGCAAACCCTTGCCGAGCTCCCCTGGCGAAGTGAAGGTGGAGGAACCACTGCGGCCGAGTGTGTATTTGTAGCAGGCGAACATGAAGAAGTCTTGGCAGGGGTCGAAGCTCTCGTTTCCTGCCGACCAAAGCGCGCCCAGCTGCTGCCGGTAGCCCTTCCCCAGTCCGTAGGCACTGCTTTCGTCATCGCTGTCTTTTGGGCCGGGAATTGCAGCCGCAGGGAGGGCTAAGTAGGCGGCGATGCCAGTGACCAAGAGGACTGTAGCCAGGGAGAGGACCACTGCGTAGTCGTACAGGCAAGTGGGGCACGTCGTTGATGCGTGTGGCTGGTTCTCGGGCTCTTGGGCTGGTTGGCTGGTTGTGGCTGGTTCTTGGGTTCTGGACTGCCCAGGACTGGAGCTGCAGTTTGGTGCTGAAGTGGTCTTGGAAATTTCTGGATGAGTTGAGGACGAAGAACGAGTCTCGGTCGCGTTGGGCGGCCGGCGTAGCTTTGAGTCTGGCATCATGATGTGGTAAACGGGCGAGGCGTTCGATCGGACAGCGAAAGTTGTTGTTGTCGTTGTTTCTCTTCTGGTGGACACACCCACTAGGGGGATTGGCCAAGAAACGGGGATGGAGACGCGCGCGCTACTGCCGAGACCGCTTGCTATGACACAGCGTCATCATTTCAAGAATAGTACCAATGATAATGGTGCTGATTTCTATTTCTTCTACACAGGAAGGTGCATATGACCATGACTGGGTTGGTGGCCATCTTCTGTGTATAATGGCTCGTTAAAATTACAATTGCTTCCGTTTAAGTGCACCGTTGTGTCGACAAAGAAAAGTTGAAGTGTCTAATCGCTCGTTCGTTCCAAAAATGGAGAGGCGGGTGGGTGGAAATAGTAAGGGTTCGTGCCATGAGAAAATGCGCGCATTCGCTGCGGCGCTCCCGGCGCTAAAAACAAGCCCGCTCTCTACAAACTTCGGCTTCACTCTACACTCTACGCGTTCACTGCGCGTTCACGCTGGCGGCTCTGATTAGTGGCTGTGGCCTATGGGGCCATTGTAAGTACGGTTGTTGTTGCTACGGGAGGCGCGTCGAGAGAGAGAGAGAGAGAGAGAGAGAGAGAGAGAGAGAGAGAGAGAGAGAGAGAGAGAGAGAGAGAGAGAGAGAGAGAGAGAGAGAGGGAGGGAGGGAGGGAGGGAGGGAGGGAGGGAGGGAGGGAGGGTCGTTGGTTACTGCTATTGCGAATGCAGCACGATGCCTATATTCTGCCGCGTCCACATATCTTGTTTACACTTTGGTGGGAAATCGTTGCTCCAGAGCCTTCGCCCTCTGCTCTCTACGTTTGGCGTGGTATACAGGATGCATATTTCTGGTGATCGGTTTGACAGTCATATTTTTGTATATTTCAGGGCGTAGGGGGAACCTGTCTTCCGTATTATTGATCTGGTTGATTTTAAGTTGTTTGAGAATGTGGTTTCCAGTTGGGGTTTTAGATAAACGAGCTATTTGGTTCGATATGTGAGCTTCTATAAGCTCTTCGGCCGTATTGTGCGCCCCTAAGTTCTCGAATCTGGCAGTGGAAGTGCTTAGAGGGAGCTGAAGCGCCGATTTGTATGCCTTCCTAATTAGTTTATTGACTTTTTGCAAGAGGCTCATCGAAGGACGCACGATCGGCCTCAGTGGCTTCCCGCTGCTGGAGAGCCCATTCTCGCTACAATCATACATATACAATAATTTCGTTACTACAGAACAACACATAACACTCTCGTCGCTGGTTGTCCTCCACGGATTGGAAGGGGTAATGATTTTTTATGTCGCGCTGGTGTTTTTTTCTATTAAACATGCGCCGAATTTGTTATCCAGGAGTTCAGAGCGAACGAACAGCTGTTGACAAATCTAAATGAACTGTGCGCCCTGTTGATGCCGATAATGTATCGCCGAGACGGAACAAGTTGGTTGTCTTTAAAGACGAGGAATACAAACGTCCCATTATTCGGTTGAAGCAGTACACACCGGACGAAACAGGGAGAAAAAGGCATAGACACACGTATACGCGTACGCAGACACAGCACCGCGTTCCAAAAGCGGTTTGAGTGCAAAACTAATATACATACACACCACTGCACTAATCGGGTCTTTCGGTGCCCCACTAAGGTAGTCACACCATTAATAAAAATCCAGATCACATTGGCCATGCAGTCCAAGGTACGTACAGACAAATATTTTGTTCGAGACGGCTATGTTTGGTCTGATAGGATAAACATCTTTCTAGTCTATCTCCTTTGCCGTGACTCAAAAGCCACGTACTCTAGGTGCACAGATTTCGACGCAAGGTACACAACGTTTTGCCTCTGGGAATCTTCCTACAACTCTGGGATCTATTGTTTTTGATATATGCAGTGATGCATGGAACACGGCATACAAGTAAGTATACGGACCTCAAGCCTGCCGAGGTTGTGGGGTTGGTGAGCAGCTTGCAGAAGAGTTGCCTTCGTTCCGACGACGACGAGTCAAATGAAAATTTGTTCAATGCAAGGCGAGTAGGCAACGGGGAGGATACAAGTAGCAGCACACTGGCGTGCTTACAAAACGTTCTCAGTGCAGCCCGAATGCGTGATGCTCTCGCCAAAGAAAGAGAGCTGGTTTAAAGTCTCCGATGAAACGGTCAAAACAAGCGCCGACAGGTTCGAAGCAGAAGAGTCAAACACACACAAGAAAAATATTACAGCCAGCTTCACGCTTGTGAAATGGATCCTTCGATGAGTACGTCGGCCCTAGCCCAACTGCACGGTTAATTAAATTGTTTTTATAGCCAAACCCGTGTTGCTTCCTTTCCCCTCAACTTCGCGTGACTGACCTAGTCGGTAGGGTGACGCTATCCCCACAGAACAGGGAGGATTCTATCCCCACAGCCATCCCCCTACCTGGGGCGCCACACATTCGTGGCCAAGCTCGCATGCACGCGGCGAGTCACGTGGTCAGGCGCAAACCAGCTGCGGAGAGCGCGTGCGTCAAGCCGGCAGTGGTGGCGCGGCGGCCGTCGGCGGAGCTCAGCCCGGCGAGCCACGTGATGCGTTGCCAAGGATACGGCGCGGCTGCGGTCAAATGAAGGTCAAATTTACCGCGGCGGCGAAACCGCTCGGCGAGAGAGAGAGAGAGAGATTGATTTTTGATTTGATTTGATTGTAGGGTTTAACGCGCCGACGCAACGCAGGCGATGAGGCGCGCCGTAGTGGAGGGCTCCGGATTAATTTTGACCACCTGGGGATCTTTAACGTGCGCCGAAATCTCGTACACACGGGCGTTTTTGCTTTTCGCCTCCATCAGAAAAGCGGCCGCCGCGGCCGGGAATCGAACCCGAGAGAGAGAGAGAGAGCAAACTTTATTTAGTGGCCCGATAGTGTTCAGAGGGTCAGCGGTTGAGCCCAGCTTGGACCCGACGGTGGCCCCCTGTGGCCGGGCCGTTCATGGAGGTGGTTGCTGTGGCGGATCTCGCTGAAGCACTGGAGGTCCCGCACGGATCGCTAGAGCGACAAGCGCCTTCTGGATGTCCTTATTGGGGCAGAGCAGCGCGGCCTCCCAGTCTGATTCGTTGTGAATAAAATTGTCGGTCTGCATAGTGGGGCACTGCCATAACTTGTGTTGCATGTTGGCCCAGACTCCGCAGGATGGACAGAACGGGCTGCATAAGCTAGGTTGTATTCTGCTGTACAGTGCTGGGGAAGGAAGAGTGTTCGTCTGGATTTGACGTAGTGTGGTCGCTTCGTATCGATTGGTAAGGCTTTGCTTTAAAACACGCTCGCACCCGCCGCGGTAGCTTAGTTGGTGAGCCGTTGCTTTGCTGGGCAAGAGGTCGCGGATTCAATTCCCGGCCACGGCGGCCGCTTTTCTGATGGAGGTGAAAAGCAAAAACGCCCGTGTGTACGAGATTTCGGCGCACGTTAACGATGCCCAGGATGTCGAAATTGATCCGGAGCCCTCCACTACGGTGCGCCTCATCGCCTGCGTTGCGTGGGCGCGTTAAACCCTACAACCAATCAATCAAAACACGATCCCTGTGTCCGAGACGCAATGAGTCACACCGCGAACAACCGCCGCGGCAAGCCAGTGCAT